>NC_061104.1:45615796-45650796 GCF_015104395.2 Macrobrachium nipponense
ACTGCGTTTGACGGGGATTTGGGTGGACCGTGCTGCTGATGAGTCATTTGTGAAGGGTTTACGAAGTCTGGTATTCAAGAATTATTTTCCACCATTATATAAACTCAAGCTATAGTCTTCTCTCACGGTTCATGTTCATAGTTGATTAGATTCTTTCACTTCCTTGGATATTAAACCACCCCTATTTTCCTTTCCTACTGAATCACTGGTAGTTATCATCATCACCGGCTCTCTCTCTCTCTCTCTCTCTCTCTCTCTCTCTCTCTCTCTCTCTCTACTCTCTCTCTCTCTCTCTGTGTGTTTTTCTTATCTGTTTTCCTTTCCTTCTAAATCTTTGGAAATATAGTCATCATCATAACTCTCTCTCTCTCTGTGTTTTACTTATCTAAGTAATAGAGCTATCTGTTATCCTTTCTTTTCTGAATCGTTGGCAAGTATCGTCATCATCAACTCTCTCTCTCTCTCTCTCTCTCTCTCTCTCTCTCTCTCTCTCTCTCTCTCTCTCTCTACTTATCCAAAGTATAGTTATTCCATTAAGCTTATGGCAACTTCCGTCGTCCTTAACAAGTTTTAATCTTCGAAATTGAAGGATGGCGAGTCCTTCGAGAGACCGAAGGAGCCACTTATATGCACATACGACGCGTTAGTATGCCATTGGAACCCGTAGGACGTGTCTTTATGTCTTCTGTGGGAGATGTCTTTCGGAATACTAATGGCGCGGTCCCTCGCCCGACTCTGGTGGTGTTTATAGTGTTGGTGAGGACTTGGAAGAATGTTCGTAAAAGGTGGAAATGGGTATGGGAATAATGCTGTGCGGTAAAAGGTTTGATTTAGGTGTTGTGTGAAGGTGCTTGGTATGTGGGGAATGACATTGTCTGATAAAGGAAGTTGTTGAGTTGGGGGAATGTCTGGTAAAGGAAGTTGTTCGGTTGGGGAATGTATGATAAAGATGTTTAGTCGGGGGCTGCCTGGTAAAGTAAGTTTACTTGGGGAATGTCTGATAAAGGAAGTTCTTCAGTTGGGGAATGTCTGGTAAGGGTAGTTGTTGAGTTCGGGAATGTATGATAAAGATGTTTAGTTTCGGGCTGCCTGATAAAGTAAGTTTAGTTGGGAAAGGAAGTTGTTTAGTTGGGGAATGTCATCTAAAGAAAGTTCTTTAGTTGGGGCATGTTTGGTAAATGTAGTTGTTTGGTTGGGGAATGTCAGATAAAGAAAGTTTAGTTGTGGAATGTCTGGTAAAGGAAGTTATTTAGTTGGGGCATGTCAGATAAAGAAAGTTTATTTGAGGAATGACTAGTAAATGAAGTTTTTCAGCCGGGGCATGTCTGATAAAGGAAGTTGTTCAGCTGAGGAATGTCTGGTAAAGGAAGTTGTTTAGATTGGGAATGTCTGATAAAGGGCGTTCTTTAGTTGGGGAATGTCTGATAAAAGAAGTTGTTCAGTTATGTATTTGGAGAACTTCTTCATTTTGCCAGACGGGAATTGGAGAAAGATAAAGAAGTTTGGGTTACTGCGAATTTATTCAAGCTTTATAGAAGTTTGCTTTGTTGTGGATTAGTGTCAGAGAATAAAATGTTTCCACGATGTGAAATTAAAGTTAGTATTTGGTTTATGTCGGAAGTGACATGAGTGTACTGGTTTTGAGTTTGTATATGTTTAAATATTTGTGTGTGTGTGTGTGCGGTATGGGTATGTAAGTAGGGCATTGGACATTGACAACTGAGGTTGTTCTGTTAAGATATCAGTGTATGACAATGGAAATTGATCTGTGGAACACATGTTGCATAAAAAATTCTTTTACGTGGCAACAAGTGTCACACATTGGTATTTGTTTGTTGGGAATGAATGACCTAATGTTTATCAAGTGGCAACAAGTCACGCAATGACATTTGAAGGATAATATTGTTGATACAGATTTTTTTTTTCGGGAAGATTGTTATAAGTTTAGATTTTTAGGCATGTGGGATTTTAGCGATAGGCATGAGAACTTGGTTTATGGGTAATTAATGTTAGTTAAGGAATCTTAAATCTCAAACGTGTTTTGTTTTGCTGCTTTAGTAATATTTATTAATTTATATTTAGTTTTAGGTCAAAGGAAATTATTGTAGAGATGACTATTTGTCTGTCCGTCCGCACTTTTTCTGCCCGCCCTCAGATCTTAAAACCTGCTGAGGCTAGAGGGCTGCAAATTGGTATGTTGATCATCCACCCTCCAATCATCTTGCATACAAAATTGCAGCCCTCTAGCCTCAGCAGATTTTATCCTATTTATAAGATGATGGTGTGCGTCTGGCACAGCTGTAGGTGCCAACACAGGCCACCAACGGCAGTGGCTGAGAGTTTCATGCAGTATTATACGCTGTATAGAAACTTCGGCTTATTTTTTTTTTTTTTCCTTAACAGTATTTAGAGATGTTATTCAGTAAACTGAGCAGTTATTGTTTCACTACTAAGTTTGGTTTTGTGTCATTATATTATTTATATTGGTAAGTTTCAACTGTTGTCTGACGTTCACATTTAACCCGAAAATATGTAAAGTTAATGGTTAGCGTCAATCAAGACCAGTCAAAGAGCATAAATTGACGAAGAGTAGACTGGTTACGACGACGTGGGACCCTCAACGAAACAGACATTGATGGATTGATTCTTTGGTCTCTGGCAAAGTGACAAGCAACAAGGGGAATTAATGTGAGTGAGAGAGGATTGGGAAGAAGATAGATTTAAAAAGGGGGGGGGGGGGGGGGGGGGGGTGTGAGGGGAGCGTAATGGATAAATGCCTTCAGTAGTATAGTGAAGAATTGAAGAAATGATACTTCAGTTTCAAGTGGCACTGTTTAATTTGAAAAACATAGTAAACAATATTTTTTACTTGCATTTACCATCATCTGATAGTTTATTTTATGAGTAAAATGTGCTGGATGTAACTTGGGGAGGTCAAGAATAAATGCGAAAAGATGAGCATCGAATGGAAAGGCAGTTAGTTGAATATAGAATATAGAATTTAGGCCAAAGGCCAAGCACGGGGACCTATAAGGTCATTCAGCGCTGAAACGGAAGTTGACAGTGGAAAGGTTTGAAAGGTGTAACAGAGGAAAACTTCAAACCAGTTGCACTGTGAATCTAGTGTTAGGAGAGGGTGGAAAGTAAGATGGAAGAAAAAGAATATGGAAGGAGGTACAGTAAAAGGAAAAAAAGTGGTTGCAGCTAGGGGCCGAAGGCACGCTGCAAATAATATTAAGTAATGCCTACAGTGCGTTGCATAAGGTCTACTGACGGCACTAACCCCCTACGGGTTAGAAAAAAAAAAACCTAAGGGTGTCACTACAAATGCGTGTTGTCTCGGTCCGATTAAGTTCGCTGTGAATACATCACAGGTTGCCGACTCCGTCATGATGGGAAGTCAGATGAAAAGATTGCAGACCACTGACCAGGAGAGAGAGAGAGAGAGAGAGAGAGAGAGAGAGAGAGAGAGAGAGAGAGAGAGAGAGAAAGGTTCTGAAATTGATTAGAGAAGCGTCTCAAAGGATGAGAAAAGCCAGTCGGAGAGGAATGTGGGTTAGACTAGAATGCGGTTGGCACTATTATGCAAAGTGTCCGATTAAATTTTCTGCAAAGTACAGCGGGATCCTGAAAGTATCAGGACATCTTAAGGATTGTTAGTGCTGCTAGGACTGGTTTTCCAGTTTTAACAGCAACAAGTTTTCAATTAAGTGGGAAGCTGGCCTGAGACTAAAGGTCCCCATACACTGAGCGACTGTCTGAACGATTGTTCTTATCGACTCACACGCACACTATTCAGACAGTATGAACGATCTCCCCGCCGATTTCAGTCTGAACAAAGATCTTGTCTCTAGAAGAGACGAGCGCGATAGCGTTATATCGGTAGACAAACCCATACATTGAAAGACCTGTGTATGACAGACATAAGTCGCAAGCCAGCAACCTGGTCGTGACAGATTCCCGCTGAGATCGTTCAGACACGAAGCTCCGCCCACTTTAGCATTCAGACAAGCCCATACACAGTGTTTTTCCGAACGATACAGACAGTCGCTCAGACAGTCGTTCAGACAATCGTTCAGTGTATGGGGGCCTTTAGGGATTTAGTGAAACCGCTAGATGAAAGCTGCAGAGAAAATCTGTGTAACTTGAAAAGGGGATGGTTTCCGAAACTGAAGAGGAAATTGTCAGAGGTCGCCTTTTCTGAATTATATATTAAATGACCATTCGGAATCTTTTAGGGAATAAGATCAACGCGAAGGAGTAGTTGAAAATGCACTACTCAAATGTACCTCATAGTTCGTGCATATCAAATCGAAATATTAAAGCAGGTGCTTGATAAGTGTGAGTTCGTTTTGGTGTTTAAGCATTCAGCTGAAAGGCAAATAAGAGAAACTATACATATAAATTAAACTTTCCTCATATTAGGTGTCAAGTATGTCCTGAGAGAGAGAGAGAGAGAGAGAGAGAGAGAGAGAGAGAGAGAGAGAATTTCTGGAGGTTGACAAATAATAACGGATATTTAAATCAGTCGTCAGTGACTTCTCTCCCTGAGGTTCTTGCCGAACGATTAATGCTCTCTCTCTCTCTCTCTCTCTCTCTCTCTCTCTCTCTCTCTCTCTCTCTCTCTCTGTGTGTGTGTGTGTGTGGGTGTGTGGGCAGTGCTGCAACTTCTCTCTTTGTGGGCAGTGCTTCAACTTCTACTTATGATTATCTCTCTCTCTCTCTCTCTCTCTCTCTCTCTCTCTCTCTCTCTCTCTCTCTCTCTCTGTGGGTGTCTGGGCAGTGCTGCAACTTCTCTCTTTGTGGGCAGTGCTTCAACTTCTACTTATGATTCTCTCTCTCTCTCTCTCTCTCTCTCTCTCTCTCTCTCTCTCTCTCTCTCTCTCTCTCCCTGAGCAGTGCTGCAACTTATCATTTTATCCAAATCACTCTCTCTTCTAAGAATGATTTTACCTCTCTCTCTCTCTCTCTCTCTCTCTGTGTGTGAACAGTGCTGCAACCTCTAATTTTATGATTTTTCTCTACATATGTGAGAGAGAGAGAACTGAGAGATCAGAGAGTTGTGAGTCATGCTTTTTATCTCTCGAGTGGTACCTGAAGGGGTGCACTTGTTGAATTTTAACGACAAAAGACATCGCCATCACACTCTGTCCCTGTAATTCCTCGCGAAAGGTTGACTTCTACTTTCGACACATTTTTCTCATATTTTCTCTTTTAAAAACTGTTAATATTTATAGATTCAAGTATTGGGTTCCATGTATTTAAAGTATCCTAATCTGCGTTCATTCTTAATCGTTTGGTTATTCTCTTTCTATGCCTGTATAAGACCAGCTCTCTCTCTCTCTCTCTCTCTCTCTCTCTCTCTCTCTCTCTCTCTCTCTCTCTCTCTCTCTCTCTCTCAGATGCATCCACATAATCTCTCCTTCAGATGACCCCTCGAAGGACTTTTCATTGTTGCTTAATGAGTATGGCTCGCCATTTTAGTATGCACGAAGAAACTGTCGCATATTAATGGCAGTCTTAAGGCTCTCTCTCTCTCTCCTTAGGACAACTGCGCGGATGCAAGCGCTCGTTACGACGCATAACCTACAACTATAGGCAGTATATATATATAGTTCAATTTCCATCATGATTGCAGGTGGACACTCGTTCAAAGCGGTTTGTATTTCTGTGATCATACTATATATATATATATATATATATATATATATATATATATATATATTATAATATACACACACATATATATATATATATATATAAATATATATTATATATATATACATATATATATATACACACAACACACATATATAATATATATATAATATATATATATATATATATATATATATATATTATATGGTAAAGGTGATGGTCGGAACTATGTAGTATGTATGTATTGTGTGTATGTTCGCTATAGACGGCGAAATTACTGAACCGACGTGAACCAAAGTCAGTCCATATATATGTAAATTTTATAACGGATGGTTTTTAGCCGGTTGCTGTTTTGATCCTGATATCTGGCTGGATATGCAATCTTCTTTAATATTATTATTCGTAGAGAAAAAAAAGAATGCTTCTCTAGAAACCAGTCATTGTAACGCCAGATTGCTCAAGCATATCAACCAACCAGCAAACCTTTTTGTTTGAGGTAAATAGCCGGTACCTATCGAGGATGGTTACGTAAACTTCCTCTTTATTATACGGGCGCTGTGTCCTGGCATCTCGTAGATCCCCATAACTGCCCATTTCTACCTGTTGGCATCTGTTGCCTTCTCCTCCTGCTGAGGTCGGGCTGAGAAATTGCGACCGTAAATCATAATAAAGGGGACATCGGAGGTCTCTCTCTCTCTCTCTCTCTCTCTCTCCTCTCCTCCTCCTCCTCCTCCTCCTCCTCCTCCTCCTCCTCCTGCCTCCTCCTCCCTCCTCCCCTCCTCGCTGTGTAATACATTCTTATTTATTCAAGCCTGCAATGCACTTCTGCTCGATATATCATTTATGCAACAGACTCGTAGTTCCTATCGTAAACAGCAACGTTCAAAATGGTTAATCATTCTGACTGTTGCTGTTTATGACGGGAATGATGTTGTTGAAACGATATATTGAACTGTAATGCATTGCAGGATGAAATATAGGATCTTTCCTAGATCCTGACCCCCGACAAAGTTTGGGGGTCGTTGTCTAGGACTAATCTTTCTTTATCTTTACAGTCTTTTGTTTTATGTTTATACAGTTATTCCCGACGGGCTTTTAGTACTAAACACACCGCGAAGGTGGATACATACCGGGCTAAAATTTTACCCCTTCGGGGTCACTATCTAGGAAATATCCGAAATATTCAAGAGTTATAACAATTGAAGCGATTTAAAAAAATTCTATTAAAAGAATATAGTTAAATTATAGCAAAATGCATTGCACTGAACTTTCTAGATTATGATGCTTTGAATTTCGTAAATCTATTAAAGGAATATAGTTAAATTATGGCAAAATGCATTCCACTACACTGAACTTTAAAGATTATGATGCTTTGAAATTCGTAAATCTATTAAAGGAATATAGTTAAATTATGGCAAAATGCATTGCACTGCACTGAACTTTAAAGATTATGATGCTTTGAATTTCGTAAATCTAGTCAGGGAATATAGTTAAATTATGGCAAAATGCTTAGCACTGAACTTTCCAGATTATGATGCTTTGATTACATTGAAAGTAGACAGAAGTTTTGGAAATCTCAGTCTCAGTAGGAAAAGAAGAGCTTAGTAGGTTAAGAGACACCACATTGTATTTGTGACGCTTTTTCATTATTTCTCCATAACAACATTTTTAAGCCTAAAAGAGACATTACAGTATTTGAATAGTAGATGCTTTGAATTTCTTAAAACAGGAAGCGCAGATTTTCTTTCCACTTTTCCTGCAAAAGTTGCAAAGGGAGGATCTTTAGAGCGAGTTTTATACCTTTTTTCCTCCACCGTTCACTTTTTTGACCGCTTCGGCTGCAGCTGTCGATCAGCTAGCTTTATGGGCCGCTTGGTAGACTCGCCAATCCAGTCTATGGAAGTTGCATGTTTACTTTTTGCCGTCCAAAAAAATAGGTTTTCCGTTTCCCGCCCTCGATTACCATATAGAGACTTGGATGCCTTCGCGCTCGCTTGCCGCTGCTTAATTAGTGGAGTAACCTCGCAGACATGGTAAGAGCCAAAAATGAAAATTAAAAAGTAAATGGGAAAAAATAATATAGTCTCCCTATCTGATTATGTCTGATTTTTTTTTTCGGGGAGAAAACTGCATAGCCCATCAGGTATCTCTCTCTCTCTCTCTCTCTCTCTCTCTCTCTCTCTCTCTCTCTCTCTCTCTCTCTCTCTCTCTCTCTCTCCACCTTCTTGTTGTTCCAAGGTAGAGCGAATTGGATATTGAAGGACGTTATTGTAAATTAATGCTTTTTTGTGAATCACGGTGATGCGATAAAATTAATTCACACACACACACACACACACATACATAAATATATATATAATTATAAAGCTTGTGACTTTTCATGAATAAGTGTCTTCTAGATACCATCTACTTTGAATGTGGTCCTGGTATTAATGTCATTAATTAGGTTAACAATTGTAATATATATATTGTTTGTATATATTATATATATACATACATACATTACATACATGCATACTCGATTAAGATTAATTAATCTGTCTCTTACATTTTTCAGCAATCTCCATCTTTCTCTAAATGTAATTGAAACCAACCTTCTGTTCCTTCTTCTCCTCCCCAGGTGGACGTGATGGGCCAATGCCTTTATGAGTACACCCACCCTTGCGACCACGAAGAGGCGCGCGCCCTGGTGTCCTCCAAAGGCCCCCAGGAGCCACGGCACGCCTTCCTGAGGCTCAAGTGCACGCTCACCGCCAAAGGGCGCTCGGTCAACCTCAAGAGCGCATCCTACAAGGTAAAAAAAAAAGAGGGAATAGGGTAGGATAGGGATCCTACGATTGTCTGTTCGTCTTTCGGTTTTGTCTGTGTTTTTGGAATGTGATGGTCATTAGTCTTCTCTCTCTCTCTCTCTCTCTCTCTCTCTCTCTCTCTCTCTCTCTCTCTCTCTCAAATTATCATTTTAGTTTTGTAAAATTTATTCTCTCTTTCCCTCTATCAAATTATCATTTTAATTCCATGAAATATTATTCTCTCTCTCTCTCTCTCTCTCTCTCTCTCTCTCTCTCTCTCTCTCTCTCTCTCTCTCGTATCCCTTTCTATCAAGTCATCATTTTAATTCTGTGAAATCTTACTCTCTCTCTCTCTCTCTCTTAAATTATCATTTTAATTCTATGAAATGTTCTCTCTCTCTCTCTCTCTCTCTCTCTCTCTCTCTCTCTCTCATATTCTGAAATGGAAATCTAAAATCTCTCTCTCTATCTCTCGTCTCTATCTCTCTCTCTCTCTCTCTCTCTCTCTCTCTCTCTCTCTCTCAGAAAAGCTTTCTAATGGAAGTTCATGAGGCTTTCCTATTTCATGAGGTGGCCTTTCAACACTGTTGAATCAGCTGTTTCCTGTTGACATTCAGGTGGTCCTGTCATATCACCCTAAATATATTTGGTTTGACGTGTAGAAAAACATTATATGTAAATGATGTTGGTGCAAAACATTATATGTAAATGATGTTGGTGCAAAACATTATATGTAAATGGATGTAGTTGAAAAACTTGTATGTAAATGATGTTGGTGAAAAACATTATATGTAAATGATGTTGGTCAGTGTAGGAATATTTGCCTGTGTTTTGGGTGGATATGCATTTAAATAGATTTGTAAAACGAAAAACACAAGAAAGATTATTATATATTAAATATAGCTACATTTCAAAGGTCAACACATTACGCTACAACAGTTCAATAGATGAATACCTAGAAAAGAAAACGTATTACTTAGAATACTCAGTAATATGTTTACTTATATAACCCTCATTGTTGTGGAATTGATTTTTGGTAAATTTCTGATCGGTGTTATTCAAGATAACCTGTTAAGCAGCTACCTTGTCTTTTGCTAATTTATTTGTATTTTTATCTATTTTACGATTGATTCATATGTCTTTTTTTTATCTTTTCTTAACTGTTCTCTCTTATTTTCTGTATTTTATATTGCCTTCTGTAACATATTTCAAATGAACGTAAATACGTGTTAAGCTTCTTTATAATAATGATAATTGTTTAGCTTCTGTAAAATAATAATAATAATAATAAAAATAATTGCTTAGCTTCTGTATAAATAATGATGATATTTTTTGGTAAAAGACCCTCTTTTAGGTAAATACTGTAAAAGAAAATGGCAGAATTGATTTTCATATATTAATTTTTTTATTTTCCTTATAATCCGCTTCTCTGGCTCAGCGATGTTTGGCCAGTTACTCGGAAACATCGCCGAGCCAGAGAAGCCGATTATAAGAAAATTAGAAAAAAGTAATAATATTAATAATAATTGAAAAAGAAACCCACAAAATTACTGTGTATAACGTGTTTACTTATAAGCATATACATTTTATTTTACTCAACATTCGAGTACTTCCAGGCCTTATTTGTGGCCCTTTTTCAAGAGATGTGTAGCTTGTCAGCCTGGGGTCAAGGCCCAGCAGTCTTCCTATTAATAATAATAATAATGAACCTTGAACTTTTCTTTTTTAATTTTCAGGTTGTTCGGGTGAGCGGCGAACTTGTGAAGGGCGAGGACGATGCCTGGGTCGTGGCACTGGGCACCCCAGTGCCACATCCCTCGAACATCGAGTTCCCACTCGACAAGCAGACCTTCGTCAGCAAGCATTCGCTGGACATGAAGTTCACCTACGTCGATGACAAGTAGGGCCAGATTTCATTATGTAATAAGTGTGTGTCTGAGTGTAGTAAGACATATATATATATATATATATATATATATATATATATATATATCATACTATAATGTATGTATATATGTATATGTGTTTTTAATAACCATAAATTACACTTTGAAAACAATTGTGTGGAGAAATCGAGATGTTCAGAGGACTGTGCGGTTATTAAAATGGCATATGTACTGTCTGATAAAAAAGTAAGCAAAAGATTCTAAAATATAATATATATATATATATATATATATATATGATATATATATATATATATATATATATAAATATATATATATCTAAATTAATATATATCTGTGTGTGTGTATTTTGAATTTCTTCTCCACAGCCGTATTAGTATATGTTTTTGTTTATAAATAGCCTTTTTTTTCATGTTTTGAAAATAAAAAATAAAAAATTATTTTACTCCAGAAATATATATTTATATTTTATTGTATAATTAGCGTTGTTATTGGCATTCTAAAAGTCAGTTATGTTTTGAGTTTCTTCTCCAAAGCCGTATTAGTATATGGTTTTTGTTTATAAGTAAGCTTTGAAAACTCTGAGTTGTTTTGAATTTCTTCCTCAGAGCCGTATTAATATATAGTTTTTCTTAAAATTAGCATTTTAAAGCTCTGAGTTATGTTTTGAGTTTCTTCTCCAAGTTCAGTTATGTTTTGAATTTCTTCTCCAAAGCCGTATTAATATGTAGTTTTGTCTATAAGTAGCCTTTTTAAGCTCAGTTATGTTTTGAATTTTCTTCCTCAGAGCCGTATTAGTAATATGGTTTTTGTTTATAAGGAGCCTTTTAAAGCTCAGAGTTGTTTTGAATTTTTCCTCCATAGCCGTATTTGTAATATGGTTTTGTTTATAAGTAACCTTTTAAGGCTCTGAGTTATGTTTAGAATTTCTTCCTCAGAGCCGTATTAATATAGTTTTGTCTATAAGTAGCCTTTTTTAAGCTGTTATGTTTTAAATTTCTTCCTCAGAGCCGTATTAGTATATGGTTTTGTCTAGATATATGGTTTCGTTTATAAGTAGCCTTTGAAAGCTCTGAGTTATGTTTTGAATTTCTCCTCCAAAGCCGTATTAGTATATGGTGTTTGTGCATGCCTTTAAGTAGTCTTTGAAAGCTCTAAGTTATGTATTGAAAATAAAACCAATTACATCTTCCCAACAGCGTCAGCGAATTCTGCGGATACGCGGGCGACGAATTGATGGGACGGTCCCTTTACGAGATGCACCACGCTCTAGATACGGATCTCATCAAAGATGCATACAAGACATGTGAGTGTTGAGTCTTTTTATTATGTTTTTTTTTTTCCTCTTATTTTTTGCTGGGCTTGACGGCGGCGTCAGTCGACCTTGGAAGCTGCGACGCCGACAGATGGTGTTAGCCGGTCTTTTTGTCGTTCGTCCATAGTTTGCTTGGATTTTGAATCTCTCTCTCTCTCTCTCTCTCATCTCTCTCTCTCTCGTCCTCTCTCTCTCTCGCCCTTTCTCTCTCTCTCCAACTCTCTCTCTTCTCTCTTCGAATTTAGTCGTTCATATTTAATTAGAGAACATTCCTTGCATCTCTCTCTCTCCCCCTCTCTCGTCATAGGAATGAGTCTTTTTCTAGAGTCCCTCATAAAAGAATCCCGTTTTCTATGAAGACTGCGTCCCGATGTGAGTGTGGGAAGCGGCTCGATAACCGAGGACTCAGTTGGCACTGTTGCCAGAGCAACAGCCGAAAGGCGGCCATGGGTATCTGTGGGGGTTGTGGTGGGGTCCTTGGGGGGCCTGGGGAGTGGGAGCCCCCCTCTGGGAAGGGCCTCTAGAGGCTAGCTTATTGTATTTATTTTCACCGTGCGTGAATGCCCACGTTTAATGGGTGGAAGATAAAGGCAGTTTAATATGATTGCCGTTGCGTTTCCAACGGTTACGTTCATATTCCGGTTGTGGACTGTGACTTTGGAGAGCTTTGCGAAGCTTTTTCATTATTGTGTTTTAGAAAGACTATATATATATATATATATATATATATATATATATATATATATATGTATGTATATATAGATAATGTGTGTATATATGTATGTATATATATATATATTAATCGCTATATATATCTATATATATATATACATATAATAATGTATATACGTATATATATACATATACGTGTGTTTGATTTAAAACACAAGGTAAAACGTGATGCTTATAATAATAATAATAACAATAACAATAATAATAATACTAATAATAATAATAATATTTTTACTCTAATAAATATATGTGCACACGTATGTAATATCTATATACGTATACGCATGTATATATAGATGTGTATTTAGTATATACACACATTTACACACACGCGCGCACAGAGTCCCTTTCCAGATCGTCCTGACTCTCTCGCCATGTTGTCTTCCAGAGAACAACCACCAAAAGTCCGGCCGCAGGCACAGAGAGGATGATGTGATTGGCTTCGCGTCAAAAGTTTCTAATGATTGTTTCTTGCCCAAAAATTGTCCTCTCTCTCTCTCTCTCTCTCTCTCTCTCTCTCTCTCTCTCTCTCTCTCCCAATCCGCTGTAATGCCTTGTGATTGGGTTGTTGCCTATTTCTGACCGGGGAAGTTACCTCGTTCCTCGGAAGTTGTCATGGCGCCGGTCTTTAGGAACTCGGTACTTCGTGTGTGCGTTAATGTGTGTGTGTGTGTGTGTATGTATGTTTGTGCATTTCCGTGATGAGTGTATCTCTCCGTAATGCAGTCTGGAATATGACAGAGGCATCAGGTTTTGTCTGTCTGTTTGGGTATAGTTTTTATTTTATTTTTATTTTATTTATTTTGTTTGCGACTCTTGAAGGTTGTATAAAAATTGCAGGAGTAAAATGTTCTCGTTATTGAGCGCTTAATGCTGGTGATTATTATTATTATTATTATTATTATTATTATTATTATTATTATTATTATTATTACAATGGTAACAACATGTTATCAGAAATGACAGCAATGTAAATGCAGATCGAGATAGAAAGTACCGACCCTAGAGCCATTACGTACCGTCTGCTATGTACACGGAGGCCAGCGATTGATAGATATTATTATTATTATTATTATTATTATTATTATTATTATTGCTGTCGTTGTTGTTGACTGCTATTTTCAGTGGTGTCCGGGTTGAACTCATTTACTTGTGTCTATAGACAAAGGTAAGGTATTCGCCATATACATGTGCTTTGTATCAATTTCTCTCTCTCTCTCTCTCTCTCTCTCTCTTCTCCTCTCTCTCTCCTCTCTCTCTCTCTCTCTCTCTCTCTCTCTCCTCCCCACATTTATGCCTTTTCCTGATACTCGTAAAAAGAACAGTGCTATTAAATTTCTCGGCACTTGTGTAGACTCGCCAGTATTGAACACTGCTCTTGGCTTTTGGTTCGCTGGCATGATTCGCTTTCAGGAAATTAAATTTTTTACGTGGCTGGTGCTCTTTTTAGTAAGACCTGTTATTATTATTATTATTATTATTATTATTATTATTATTATTATTATTATTATTATTATTATTATTATTATTATTATTATTATTATTATTATTATTATTATAGAAGATGAACCCTATTCATATGGAACAAGCGCACCACAGGGGCCATTGACTTGAAATTCAAGCTTCCAAAGAATATTAAGGTTTTCATTATGAATAAGTTAAGAGGAGGTGAAGGGAAATTCAGAAATAAGCGATCTGGCCCTTGAAGAAAAAATTAATAAACAGATACAAAATGTTTAGAAATGCAAGTTTTGGGGTAGTAATGAATTGCAACCAAGCTTGCATTTTCGAAGTTTTAATTGCTCGACATCCTCAGGGAGTCTGTCTGAGGATTATTGATTCATTATACTCGTACCATTTTTGCTTTTAGACTATGATAATTATTTGAATTGATATTCTTTGGTGGTTATTCATTATCATTATTCCTTGCAAAGTAGTCTGGAATATAAGAAAAGACTCTGAATCTTGATTTATTATACTTGTACCATTTTGTTGGTTATTTATTATCATTATTCCTTGCAAAGTAGCTAGTCAGGAACACAAGAAAAACCGCTGCAAGTCTTGTTTAATTGTCCCAGTAGGTCTCCCCTTTGTACGTTCGTCTGTCAATTACTGGACTTATCGCGTGAATGGTTTGGTTTCAGTGATAGTTAGCTAATGGGTTGTGCAGAGCGCGACCTTGGTCTACTCATAACTGTCCAACTTTGGCAATTATTTTGGCGAAAATGTAAGTCTCTAGATTATAGCGCTATGCAGTTCCCTCCTCGTCACAGCAGAGTAAGTTTGCTTTTCATTAACTGCTGAAGAAAGGGCTTAATTGCCTTAATTTGGGAGAGAGAGAGAGAGAGAGAGAGGAGAGAGAGAGAGAGAGAGAGATTTCGTAAAACTCTACGGGATCATAACATAAGGTTACAATTTATGATTGTGGGTGATTGTTTATATACATTTAATATCTTTGCTTTGTGGGGCATTATTTATTAGTTGTGTTGCGGTGTGTTTCATCATTTTAAAACTAAGTAAATAATGCGCCGAAGTTTCTTCAGTCGTAATCGAGTTTTCTGTGCAGCGTGTAATGCTGCATAACTCTCAGCCACGACCCATGACACTTACAGCCGCGGCCTATGAAACTTTCAACCACTGCCCATGAAACTCTCAGCCGCGGCCTATGAAACTCTCAGCCACTGCCCATGAAACTCTCAGCCGCGGCCTATGAAACTTTCAGACACAGTCCACTTGTGTCCTGTGTTATTGGCACCTGTAGCGTTGCCAGACGCACAATTATGGCCAACTGTAGCCTTAAATAAAATGAAAGCTACTAAGGTTAGAGGGCTGCAATTTGGTATGTTTTATGATTGGAGGGCGGTTGATCAACATAGCAATTTGCAGCCCTCTAGCCTTAGCCGTTTATCAAGATCTGAGGACGGATAGATAAAGTGCGGCGGACGGACAAATAGCCACCTCAATTTTTTTTTTTTTTTTTAGGAAAGCTAAAAGGGGAGCCATAAGAATAAACAATAAACATTATGGAAATATCTCGCATTCAATGTTAACACACGTCAGCAGCTGACATGACAAATTGCATATTAAGAACGCGCGGACAGGGCATGTCCACAAAATTGCTTTCCGCCTGTGTTCGTCGTTCATTCTACATCTCTCATGTGAGGAACAAAGCCTCGAGAGTAATATTGGAGAGAGAGAGAGAGAGAGAGAGAGATTCGTAAAAACTCTCCAACGGAAAAGCAAGTTTCATAAAGACCTGCTTTCTGATGCAAATTCAAAAGATATTGTCTCGTTCGTGGTACAGAAGAATTTCCGAGTTGAATTTGATTTCTAGGAAGCCCCCCCTCCCCACCCCCCCCCCCCCCACCCCCCCCCCCCCCCCCCCCCCCCCCCCCCCGCCAAATTTTATCTTCCATTTATTTTATATACATTTTTTAAAGACTTCCTTTTTCGAACCAGCATACTTACAGAATAGTTATGCTTTTGTGATTCTGTTTTCCCGTTTTCAATGGTTGTAAGGTATTTTGATTTATATTTCGCGTTGCAATCACGGTATTCGTATTTTTTTTTCGTTGTTGCATTGATGTTATTTGCCTGACTTAAAGCTTTTCTTTGTTGTCATCTCTCTCTTCTCTCTCTCTCTCTCTCTCTCTCTCTCTCTCTCCCTCGTGTTAAGTGAGCAATAATACAGTTTCGCCATGGAAGGAAATGGAGTAAAATTGCAAGATTAGAAGATAACAATATAAAGAAAACAGAAAAATCAAGTCGAAACATCCATATTAAGTAGAAGGAAGCAGCAGGCTTGATTAGGACACACACACACACACACACACACACACACACACGTTCCCCATTTCCTTTGTCTAACTCCTAACCCTTTTCCACTTCTCCCGTCAGTTTGATGACCCCGGAAGAGAAACAGAATGCGAAAATGGTCCTCGCTGGTGAATTGCGAGTCTTAAAACACCCGCACGCAAGTGGAATGCTTCTTCTTAGGTCTTGTGTCAGTCACATTCTCTCTCTCTCTCTCTCTCTCTCTCTCTCTCCCTCCTACTCCTCCTGCTCCTCTTCCTCTCCTCCTCCTCCTCTCTCAATGATGAACGGGCTATAGACGTCACAGTTGTCATTCCACTCTGTGGTCTTGGACGAAAGGCAAAAGTCATTATGGCTGTATACGATGTTTTTGGCTGCTTGTAGAACCCCGCTTACGAAAGGCATGAGTTTCCTGAAGCATTTGGACAAACTCGGATATTGCTGTCTAGGTTATGAAGCTCCCGTAGATTTAAAACTCATATAAACAATATGATTACCTTCGCAATCCCTGGTCTGGGAAGTCTCAGACCAGGATTTCAGACCACGTCTTCATTATCAGAGCCAAGGTTGGTGGGTTTGTTGAATTGGTGACGTGATGTTCCGCGTTCAGTAAGATTACTTTCACTTGCTTCCACGGTGTTTCCAACTCGGTTTTTTGAAGTTGATGTCAGGAACATTATCATTAATCAGAGATATTCATTTTGATCCCACTATCCAGGAAGTGGGTATATATGTCTGGGGGGCTTATTGTTGAGTAAATAATTCTGTGGTTGCCTTTGAATTGGTATCATTAAGCACACGAAGCGTTTAGACGAGCAAATTTCTTTTTTTGTTTGTCCTCAGATCTTAGAAGCTATTGAGGCTACAGGGCTGCAAATTCGTATGTTGATCATCCACCTTCCAAGCATCAAACATACCAAATTGCAGCCCTTTAACATCAGCAGTTGTGATTTGATTTGATGTTAAAGTTAACCATGATCGTGCGTATGGCAACCCAGCAACACAGGCCACCACGGCCGGCTGAGAGTTTCCTTTTGTTTTTAGCGTGTTTATGTTTTCTAACAACTGGTATATGGCACTGGGTATATGGATTAAACAGAAAACACTTGTTCCACTATAGAACCATTCTTTCTCCCCTTGTCCGAACAGACTTCAAACTGCTTGCCACTTCAAAGCTCTTCTCCTTGTTCTATAAATACTCTTAGGTAACTCTCAGCTATAAATAACAAATAAAATTTATTGCCGAGTACTCTGGAGGTCTCTCGCAGTCAAAGGATGTGAGGTATATATATAGAGCAAGTGGATTTATTATTTATATTTTTTTTTTTTTTGAGCGTTTCTTATCGTCTCCGTTCAGTCACCCTGACTGCGTTAACCCATTGAAGAAATCTCTTGGGCTATCGAGAGGCACTGGGGCAAAATGGCTGGAAGATACTGTGAGAGCACGAACCCGAATAGAGAGAGAGAGAGAGAAAGAGAGAGAGAGAGTTGTTTTTCTCTCTTGGCTGCTTTCTCCCTGTTTTATCTGATGTGTGATTTTATAGTTTTCGTCGAATTGTACTGAGAGAGAGAGAGAGAGAGAGAGAGAGAGAATCTTTTATAATAAAAGTTCAAGTACTATGAATTGAGTGTCTTCCTTTTGTTTTACATTCTCTCTCTCTCTCTCTCTCTCTCTCTCTCTCTCTCTCTCTCTCTCTCTCATTGTTATCGAAGTTGTACTGTGCTTCGTCTCACGTTGCCTTGACTTTTTTTTTTTGTAAATGGTAAAACACAGCCACATTTATTTTGTTAGAGGTGTGCCGTTTCAAAGCAGAAATTGCCTCCTGTAATTTCTCCAGAGAGAAATCTCAGTTGTGTCGTGTCTGTTAATTTCACTCAAGAGTTTAGTCTGTTAACTTAGAGCGTAGTATTTAACTTCATACTAGAAATCTGACGATTATTTATGGGGAAATTAAGTGACGGTGGATATCATTTAGCTTTTATGCCCATAAATTTTGTAACAGCTAGCTCAAATGTGTATAATAATAATAATAATAAGAATAATAATAATAATAATAATAATAATAATAGATGGTCTGTGAAATTAACTTCCTGTTCTATTTTTATATGATATTGCTGAGAGAGAGAGAGAGAGAGAGAGGAGAGAGAGAGAGAGAGAGAGAGAGAGAGACTTGTCCTGAGTTTGTGGATACGACCAGAAGAAAGTTTCGAGTTAATGGCACCTCGTATGATTGCTCTGAAGGAATGCGCCACCGATCCTGGTGCCACTCTTCGTATCCTACGAAAATTGGCAAGAAGGAGGGAAGGAGGAAGAGCCTCTCCTCCTCCTCCTCCTCCTCTCCTCCTCCTCCTCCTCCTCAAAGCTTCTTGAAGCATCACTACATCCTTCGGGAAAGTTTCTTTTAATGGCTTTCTGGGGTGTTTCCCCCTTTTCTCTAACGCTCTCTGACAGTTCCTTCTCTGAAGGAAGGGAGGGAGGGCGGAAAGGGGGGGGGGGCGAATAAAAAATGGAAAAAAAGTAATGGAGTTGGTTTTAGGTATTAGACGAAAGTTTGCTAGGACATATATAAACACACACAAATATATATATATATATATATATATATATATATATATATATTATATATATATATATATATATTTGTGTGTATATATGTCCTAGCAAACTTTCGTCTAATACCTAAAACCAACCCTCCCCCCCCCCCCAAATTTTTTTTTTTTTTTAAAAACTTTTTTTTTTTTTTTTTTTTTTTTTTTTTTTTTTTTTTTTTTTTTTCCATTTTTTATTCGCCCGATGTGCTTCAAAATGTCCTTGTAAAATATCTAATATTATAATTATATACATGAATATATATATATATATATATATATATATATATATATATATATATATATATATATATATATATAATTAATTATATTATTGATATTTTACAAGGACATTTTGAGCACATGGACTAGTATTTAGATTTGGATGAATTTTTTAACTAATCTCCTCTCTCTCTCTCTCTCTCTCTCTCTCCTCTCTCTCTCTCTCTCTCTCTCTCTCTCTTTCTTTCTGTGTGTGTGTGTGTGTGTGTTCTTCCTGTTTGCATAACATTTCTCATTCAATTTCTGTCTGTTTTAACCGAAATGAATGGCTCTCTCTGTCTCTCTTTCCGTTTCCGGTCGTGTTTGGGGGGTGGGGGCGAGGATGGCCGCTCGACTGTCGTTGGCTTTTGAACATTTCCGTGCGTTCAGTTTCAATTTGTAGGCATAATTTGTTGACTCCCTTCAGTGAACGGTGACGTGTGCACTAGTCAGTGGATTTATGTCGTTCCTGTTATCCTACCAAATATTTGGCTGCAGTGAATAATTGCGTACAAGTGGTTTTATTTATATATATATATATATATATATATATATTTATATATATCTACTAATATATATATATATATATATATTATATATAATATATATGCCATATATTACAACACCAAATACATTGTGCTTTATTTAATCAGCTAAAAATAAAAAATTCCCCTACGGTTAGTTAACTTCATATGAATATGTATAAAATTCGAGGTAGAGCGAATCGGGTATTAAAGGACATTTGTAGCTTGAAGCCATACATTATATAAATATGAGAGAGAGAGAGAGAGATTGATTGATTGATTCCTTCCAAATGAGACTGGTTATGAGCATCAAAATTTAAGGCTTCCTGGAAGAGGGCCCGCTTGCTCATCCCATCTGTTGCTTCCAGAACGGCCCGTTGCCTTTAAATTCGAGACCGGAGCGTTCCAGGGCTCCTTCGTCTTTTGCGTCCGCGTCCTCCGTCCCATTATTGGTGATTTTCCCTTGGTGGGATGGAAGAGGAAGGTGGGGATGAGGGAGGGAGAGGGGTGGGGGAAAGGTGGTCTTTCCATTTGCAGGTGGGGCCGACCGATGGGATGGATCAGAAGGGGGTTGGGGTGGGGGTGGGGGTGGGGTGTGGGGAGGGAATTGATTGATTTACCTTTCACTCGCTTGTGTAGGAAATCTGATGATGATTATCCTGGAGTGCGTGTTTCACTCCGCTTCTGTCCCTCGTGGAATTTATAGGTCTCTCTCTCTCGCTCTCTCTCGCTCTCTCTCTCAATCCGGGATCCGGGAATTACTTTATTTTGTCTCTAAATCCGGGAATTTCTTCGTGTATTTTCTTAATCTTGGAATATCTTTGCGTTTTCTTTTAATCCTGGAATTTCTGTAATGTGTCTTAATCCGATACTCGGGGGAGGGTTTTAATATAATGTTTTTTTGTTTTATGCGTGTCTATATATTTAGATAAAAAGATCTATCTTACATGAATCTCCTTTTAAGATATTTGTTCTAGCTGAGCGATTGAGATCCATTTTCTCTTGTCAGAAGTATCGCATCGTCAAGGTGTAGATTATTTCATTCTTAAAGCTCTTGCAATATTATCCGAAGTTAATTTTCCTTCAATTCGACCAAATTTGGAATTTGCAGTGATCGCATATTTTGATTTTTTCATTGATTACACATTTTTAGTATTCGTTCACCATAATTTGGAATCTTCATTGATCACAGAATTGGGATTTGCATTGATCTTGATTTGGAATTTTCAATAATCCAAAAATTTTTAATTTTCATCACGGATTTGGGATGTTCATTGATCAAAAATTTGGAATCTTCATCGATCATACATTTGGAATCATCACTGATCACAGATTTGGAATCTTCATTAATGAAAAATTTGGAACTTTCATTGATCACAGATTGGGAATCTTCATTAATTAAGAATTTAAAATTTTCATCGATCACAGATTTGGAATCTTCATGAAAGAAAAAATTGGAATCATCATTGATCACACATTTGGAATTCTCATTAATCACCCATTTAGAATTTTCATTAATCACACATATGATATCTTCATTGATAAAAATTTTTTGAATATACATTAGTCACAAATTTGGAATCTTCATTAATCACAATATGGAATCTTCATTAACCACACATATGGAACCTTCATTAACTACACGTATGGAATCTTCATTATCCACACATTTGGAATTCTCATTGACCACCCATTTGGAATTCATTCAGGTTCACGTCTCCCAGAGGAAGGTCTACTTTCACGTTCCCAGTTTTGTGCAAATTCCTCTCTCTCTCTCTCTCTCTCTCTCTCTCTCTCTCTCCATCGATATTCAGAATAGCGGCTTCGTTCGTATCTGGATTTCCTTTCGCGAAAGTCGTTCTTGTTATTGATTTTTCCTTGGAATTTGTCAAAAGTTGATAAATGTGGTTGGCAAAGACTGGAACCCGATATTTTAGTGCTTTTATATTGTTTTTATTTGTTAAAATGTTTTTTATCAGTTGAGGTATTCATTTTGTATGATAAAAATTATTGTTATTATTATTAGTATTATTATTATTATAATTATTATTATTTTTGGAAGAAAGACCCTCTTTCAAATAAAATTCTATTGAATAAAACGGGTGTTTTTTTTTTTTTTTTTTTTGGGAAAAAAAAAAAAAAAAATTGAATTCTGCCATTTTATCCAACAGTATTATGTTAGATATTATTATTATTATTCTTCTTATTATTATTATTTTATTTATTATTATTATTATTGTACTTAGGAAGCAGACCCCTCTCTCAAGCATACTTTATTAAAAGTAATAATGGCTACTTCAGCAGCGTTACAATTGTAGAGATTCTTCTCTATTTTGCGAATAGCGGCTTTTCAGTGCTACTTAAACAGGCTAGTAGAGCGCCTATAGAGGTCATGGTAAAATACAGGTTCAAAATAGGTGTTATATATTTGTTTTGATTTTTACAGATAAACTATGATACCATAGTCATCAAAGTCATTAACGATTTTCTATCTCTCTCTCTCTCTCTCTCTCTCTCCTCTTTCTTAAAGCGAGCTTTCGTCTGGAGCTGCCAGACATCCTCGGGCTGGGAAGGGAAGCTGAGGGTGGACTGATCTGGTGCGGTGTCCGTCCTCCTTATATCTGTGGTTGACAGCAGGGGGCTGCCCCATGCTGTCTCCTATTGGTGGTGGCGGTGAGTCTTGTTTCATTGGCTGCCTGAGCCAGGTCTCAAGCCACTTTCTTCGGGCGATGGTTGCGTTGCAGCATAATCCTGCAGCCGCCTGGACCTCCTAAGCGGCGCTGTAACATTGATGGGGCGTTGCGCTACGCTGTGGGACGTCACGGCTACTTTGATTTTCCATCGGCTGCAGAGTACCCCTCGTCGGGGGGCGTTTGTCATCCATAGAGTTGTCATGATCGGTGGTGCATGTTGGTGCGGTCTTCTCATACTCGTGGGAGGGAGGAGAAATTCTTCCTGCGCGTATCAGAGTAGGTTTTATTTTGCTGGATGAGTAGCGCCTCCAGCAGGCGCAACCGACGGGCATCAGGGGCCTTCCCGGATGATCTTCGTGTTCTTTATGATGACATCTCGGGCGATGGCCTCGTGATGTTTGGTGCGGGCGTGGATTCTTTTATAGCCCCCTCTTGGGTTCGTGGCACGAGAGTCTCTTCGACAGTCGATGGTAGCATACCTACGTAGCGCCGCTGCATTCGCGGACTGGGGCATGTATATTGGTACACTACATGCGTCTGCTTCAGGGGTTCCTCGTACCTGTGGAGAGGGGTTATTTTTCATAATAAGATCGCGCGTCCATCCGATTCTGGTAATATATGATTAGGTCGATAATTCTTGGTGTCGTCAGTCGGGGGATACATTAAGAAAATATTTCCGATAATGTATCCCCGACTGACGACACCAAGAATATCGACCTAATCACGCCCGCCACCAAACATCACGAGGCCATCTCCCGAGATGTCATCATAAAGAACACGAAGATCATCGGGAAGGCCCCTGATGCCCGTCGGTTGCGCCTGCTGGAGGCGCTACTCATCCAGCAAATAAACCTACTCTGAATACGACGCAGGAAGAATTTCTCCTCCCTACGAGTATGAGAAGACCTGCCACCAACAATGACACCACCGATCATGACAACTCTATGGATGACAACGCCCCCGAACGAGGTACTCCTGCAGCCGATGGAAATCAAAGTAGCCGTGACGTCCCACAGCGTAGCGCAACGCCCATCAATGTTACAGCGCCGCTTAGGAGGTCCAGGCGGCTGCAGGATATGCTGCAACGCAACCATCGGCCCGAAGAAAGTGGCTTGAGACCTGGCTCAGGCAGCCAATGAAAACAACGACTCACCGCCACCAGCCAATAGGAGACAAGCATGGGCAGACCCCCTGCTGTCAACCACATATAAGGAGGACGACGGACCGCACCAAGATCAGTCCACCCTCAGCTTCCCAGCCCGAGGATGTCTGGCAGCTCCAGACGAAAGCTCGCTTTAAGAAAGAGAGAGAGAGAGAGAGAGAGACGAGAGACGAGAGAGAGAGAGAGAGAAAATCGTTAATGACTTTGATGACTATGGTATCATAGTTTATCTGTAAAATTCAAATATATACACCTATTTTTGACCCTGTATTTTACCATGACCTCTATAGGCGCTCTACTAGCCTGTTTAAGTAGCACTGAAAAAGCCGTCTATTCGCAAAATAGAGAAGAATCTCTACAAGTGTTAACGCTGGCTGAAGTAGCCATACTATTAATAAAGTATTATTATTATTAGTTATTATTATTATTATTATTATTATTATTATTATTATGAAATCAACCTTTTGTAACATAGAATTTCCACAAGTGAAAACAAGAATTAGGAAAATGCTGCATATATATATATATATATATATATATATATATATATATAAGATATATATATATATATATATATATATATATATATTTATATATATATGTGTGTGTTGTGTGTGTGTGTATTTGTGTCTCCATCAATCAAGCAGACATAATTGGAAGAGTGGTTTTGTTATTCAAATCCAACTAACGTAAGGGATATTGTAAGAATGGTTATAATTGCTATTATAATACTGTCGAATAAAGTCCCTTGCCCGAGAATTGTCTCTATTGAGAGAGAGAGAGACGAAGAGAGAGAGAGAGAGAGAGAGAGAGAGAGAGAGAGAGAGAGAGAGAGAGAATGGGAAATCTTGTCGTACCATGATTGGGCATTATTGCCAAATTGGGTTTCTGGGGATTTCCTGCATTTTGTGGTGTTAAGTTTTTTTACTTTTCTTTTCTTCTTTTCTTCGACCCATTTTTCAGTCATTTCTTCAGGGTGTTTTTCATTTTAATTTTCTTCTTAATGAGTGACATATCTTCTTTCTGCATTGCCTTTTATCTTCTCTTACTGACTAATGAGCACCTTATACTTTGGAAGCTTGAATTTCAAGACAGTGGTCCCCTTAAGTGGGCTTGATCCATATTAATAGGGCTCATCTTCTGAATAATAATAATAATAATAATAATAATAATAATAATAATAATAATAATAATAATAATAATAATAATAATAATATAATAATAATAACAATAAAAGTCTGCTTTCACGCGCGAGTAAATCTATTGTGAAAATGACATTGCATAGAGCAATCATGATAAGAGGTCTAACCATCGTGATTACACTGCAATCAGGCTTTTAGCGTGATTTGAAAACTAAACGTATTATGATTTATTACAAGCCACGATACGTTGATGGAGATTAACACGTTATGAACGTATTATAAAGATTTAAAGAATTAACCTTATACTTTATGTATTTTGTATCAGAAATCTCCCGCTGCGCTTCTGTTGACAGGAGCCGTGAAGTAGGTCCCAGATAGTTGAACAACTGTGGTGGGACGTGGGCGTGGTTGGAATAGGACGTGAGGTTAGCAGCCTCTCTTCCAAATGCTTAATAGAACTTGGAATGTAGCTGTTTTTATTCCAAATACTTAATAGAACTGGGAATGTAGCTTCTCTTATTCCAAATACTTAATAGAACTGGGAATTTAGCAGCCCTTGTTCCAAATACTAAATAGTACTGGGAATGTAGCAGTTTTTGGAACCAACATGTCTTGGAGGAAAATAGTGTGTGTAGGTATATATATATATATATATATATATATATATGTGTGTGTATATATATATATATATATATATAGTATATATATATATATATATATATATATATATATATTATTAGAAGGACCTCATTCAAACTGGATGGTATCTACCGGAGTTATTTACTCAACTTTTTTGTTTTTTTAATAAATAACTCCGCTTGATACCATCCACTCAGAATGAGGAGGGTAATTTTAGTAAACGTACTACTGCACAGAACAATTGCGTACTGTGATAAGTTGATATAAATGTATAGGGCTACATGTGTGTGTGTGTGTGTTTTACAATTTAAAAAAAAATGGGAATACTAATTGGGTTCCATTTACACGACGTATTACCTTCCTGCTTTGAATAGATGGCTCATTGGACTCGTATGGTGGAAGGGGGTCAAACCCCACTTTTATTTCCTGTGTGTGTGTGTTCCTGTGTGTGTGTGTGTTTTGTGCAGTGTAGGATGGAGGCGTGGGGGGGGGGAAAGGGAAGGGACGGGTGGGAGGGGGGTGGGGGGGGCTTGGCTTAAACCAAAGAAATACCCTTTGGCGTCATTCATCACCGTTAATCCCTTTACTTTAGCTGTTTTCTCTTTCACGCATTTCAGAATCCAGGAGAATTTATTGCATTCCTCAATCTGTTGGGTATAGATTTCTTTAAAAAAAACGGCTTGGGGGGGGGCGGCTGGGAGAATTAGGGACGAAGAATCCCCGTTTCACCTTTTATTTTCTGCTGAATCGGCATTTTGTATTAAAATGGAAACATCTTTTTCCTTTTTCTTTGTGATCTGTTGGTTGGCATAATGTGGCTGCATGTTTCCGAGGCTGCTCTGTGTTAGGTTCATTTGACCCGGTTTTGGTAGGAATTTGGTTGTTGGACCTTATCGTGTTATGGGAATAAGATTTAATTTATTTTATTTTATTATTATTTAAAATTTTATCGTGGGAATAAAAATGAGTGAAACTGGTATACTTCTTCACGATATATACTATTTAAAATTTAGTGCCTAGGTGCTCACAAATTTGTTACTTCATATCATATACCAGCGCCTCAGTGGCGTGATCGGTATGGTCTTGGCCTGCCACCTCGGTGGCCGCGAGTTCAATTATCGGCCATTCCATGAGTTGTGAGAGATGTGTATTTCTGGTGATAGAAGTTCACTCTCGACGTGGTTCGGAAGTCACGTAAAGCCGTTGGTCCCGTTGCTGAATAACCACTGGTTCCATGCAACGTAAAAACACCATACAAACAAATATATTATATACGATTGAGACAATCCACAAAGGAAAGTGAAACAATGGAGACCTGTCGACTCCTCGTCCTTTGCTGCTTAGCAGAGGACGAGAAGTGGAAAGGCCTCGCAGCGGTACTCCATATTGTTTCACTTTCCGTCGTGGATTTCGTCTCTTGTTTATATATTCATCACCTTCCATATTTTCGTGGTTCAGTTGTATACATCATGAGCGATATAATATTTGATGCCTAGGAATTAAAAAAATGTTATTTCTCCATATCGTAAACGGCATAAAATCTGGTGACTAGGCATTTATAAACATGTTATTTCTCCATGTCGTAAACGATATAGAATCTGGGGCCTTTGGACCTATAAACATGTTATTTCTCCATATCATAAACGGTATAAAATCTGGTGCGTAGGTACGTATTTTTGTACTTGAAAACCGAGGACCAAAAATCTTACAGATCTTGCAGTCAAGTTATTTTCAGTGAAATACGCTAAAATTCAATTTTATATCCCAGTATTCTGTCGGGTCTGGTTTTCTCAGCAGATAGATAATCCTAGACGATAGGTGTCGTGCCATAACATATTTTAAACATTTTAAATGCTGAAACCAGCATTCAACCAAGGTTTTTTTTTTTATACATAAACTCGAGAGACCGAGTTTTTTCGAGGGCATGTTTTATGAAATATGATCAGGTGTTTGAAGAAATATTTCAGAATATATTATACGCTGGATATTGATTAAAAGTTGTTTAATTAATAAAATTGCTTTTATTAGAGAAGTTTGCTAAAATAATTTCGATTATTTTGTTTAATCTAAACACGGATGTAATTGTTAGCAATTTCAGCTTCATAAAAGGGTATTTTTATTATTCAAGTCCTAATATGAGCTTTCATATCGTATCGTATATTAAATGCAGATTTAATCTAAAGAGTATTTTTACAGGTGTTTTCAATAATGAAACGAGATGCTTATCAATACCAAAAAAGAAATTTAAGGATATATTTTAATAAGTGATCGAAGAGGGGTTTCAAAAATGGAATTAAATTCTTTTTATTACAAAAAAAAAATAAATAAATAAGAACAAATTAAAAGGATATCTTAACAAGTAATCGAAGAGAGGTTTCAAAAATGGAATTAAATTCTTTTTATTACCAAAAAATAAATAAATAAATAAATAAGAACAAATTAAAAGGATATATTAACAAGTGATCGAAGAGATGTTTCAAAAATGAAATTAAATTCTTTTCATTGCAAAAAAAGTAAATATATAAAGAAAAACAAATTGAAAGGCTATTTAAACAATTGATCGAAGTTAGGTTTCAAAAATGGAATGAAATTCTTTTCATTACCCCCAAAATAATAATAATAATAAGAAGAAGATTGAAAGGATATTTTAACAAGTGATCAAAGAGAGGTTTCAATAATGGAATGAAGTATTTTAATTTACAAAAAAAAAAAAAAAAAAAAAAAAAAAACAAAAAAAAAAAAAAAAAAAAAAAAAAAAAGATTTCGACAGATGATCGATGACAGGTTTCAGTGCGAAAAAAATTTTTATATAGAAAAATAAAGTGAAGGAAGGAAAAATACGTTTAATACGTAAACAACGTTGTGTGTGGTATTGTTCGCAGTATTCCCGCGTACCTGATAATAATCCTTGCAATACGCCCCCGTAAGCCCAAATTGCCTCTGCAAGCACGCATTGTCATGTTGGTCACGGTGTCTGATCGCCGCTATCCTACCTGCCATCACTTTTTTCCTCTTCAATTTCCCCCCCCCCCAACCCCCCCCCCCCCCTCCCATCCCCATTCTCTTCAATTTCCCCCCCCCCCCCCCCCCGGCGCTTTTTTTCTCTTGAGAAGAACTGGAGGGCTAACACCGAATGAGGAAATCCTTATCAGTTTTTTTTTATTTATTTATTTCTCCTTGGCAATGCCTGAACAATTGCGAAAGTTATATACACTATATATGTGTGTGTGTATACATATATACATATATTTATAGTACATACATACAACTACCAAGAAAAAAGCGTTTATAAGATTATCTCCAATACAAGCTATCTCACAAGAATATGGCGGTGCCCCTCAAAAAACAAAAAAAAAAAAAAAAAATATATATATATATATATATATATATATTATATATAATATATATATATATATAGGATATATATATACATCGCGTGTTATATTTAAGCCTGAGTCGAATCACCTTTTGGGAGACAATTATAAATGATAGACCTAATAGCACTAATAGTGGTAGGAGAAATTGTAGTAATGGTAGTTGGATGAAGCAAGGTCAGGGAGACGTGTTCTTGCTATAGGAGGCCTACCGAATCTCGTTAGGCTTAGCTGCAGGCCTCTTTAGATTGAGCCTACTTCCGCCCAAACCCCCCATCACCTACCGCTACCCCTACCCCTTTGTTGATGCAAATGGATCCTTTAGAATTGCCAGTTCGTCGACATCGAGTGAGAGAAACGAGGTCATGGAGGCTGTGGGCGTCAGGTCATTTCTTGTAGGGGGGAGATGGGTGGGTGCCATTGTGTGTATGGGCGGGTGGTGGGAGGCGATTGGGGGGAGGGGCGTGTGGATTGTAATTCATGAGGTTTTTGGGCGGATTTGGGCGTGTACGTGGGGTAAAGCAGGAGTAGTTAGTAGTAGTAGTTCGGGATCTAGGTCGCCTCTTTCTTGGTTTATGCGCGCGCGCGCATGCGCTTGAGAGCGTATGTTTGGTTACCAAGCTCAGTTCATCCTTTATGTCTCTGGTCATGACTTCTCTCTCTCTCTATCTATCTCTCTCTCTCTCTCTTTCTCTCTCTCTCTCTCTTTCTCTCTCCCTCCATTCAGTAACGATCGGCGAGTGTTGATGATTTTCCCAGGACGTTGACCTGAAGGCGCCCATCTCGGAGGACAGAAGCCTCAGGCCTTTCTGCAGCAAAGCCCCTGGGGGGGGGGCGAGATAGTGCCGTCAGTGCACCTCACGCGCGGTGCACTGTAGGCATTACTTTGGGTTCCTCGCAGCGTTCCTTCGTATCCTATAGTAGATTCACATCCCCCGTGCATCTGATGTCTTGGCCAGTCCCTTACGAAGCTCCTGATTGGCTGTTGATAAACCAATCACAGGGCTGGAAGCTCTCAGTCTCTCGAGAGAGGTCACATAGGCAGGATGTACTTTCCACTTCTCCTGATCAATACGTCTTTCAAAAGTATCCCTCAGGAGAGATAGAGCATACATCCTGCCTATGTAAACTCTCGAGAGAGACTGGGAGTTTACAGCCCTGTGATTGGCTTATCAACAGCTCAGTCAGGAGCGTCATAAGGGACTAGCCTAGACATCAGATGCACGGGTGATGTGAATCTACTATAGCTTCTACCTCTCATATTGTCTTTCTTCCATCTTACTTTCCACCCTCTTCTTATGAGATTTTCCTCCTGTTACGCCCTTCATGGTTCCTCGTTGGACAAGTGGTTTTCGCGCTCGGCTACCAATCCGGTGGTCCGAAATTCGATTCGCGTTAGTGGCTAACGCGGAATCGGGGAATTTATTTCTGGCGATTAAAAATTCATTTCTCGATATAGTGTGGTTCGGATCCCACCATAAGCTGTAGGTCCTGTTGCTAGGCGACCCATTGGTTCCTAGCCGCGTCAATAAAGATCTATATAATCCTTCGCGCCAGCCCTATGAGGGCTGTTAATCAGCTCAGTGGTCTGGTAAAACTAAGGTATACTTAATGTTTTCAATGACTTGATAGGTCAAAGCAGTTGGCCTTTGTCCAAATTTGTATATTCTGTTCAGGCCTCTGCTGCAGCTGTTTGTGCCTTCAACTAACCCCCCCCCCCCCACCCCCCGCGCGCTTGCATTAATGTTTCAAATTACAGGAACTCCGGCGGCAGTTAACTTCGCTTATCGCTGCTTTCGGAGTTTCACGGTTAGAGGCGAAATGTTTATTTTGGGACGGTGATCGAACGGTCATTAGTTGCACCGGAGACTGCCGAACTTCATTTTCTTCCCTTGTGTTGTGTCATGGTTATTAATTGATTGGTTGATTGCGGTTAAAAAGGTCGCGACGGGATAAAGTGATTGACGGGCGTTTTGTGTGTGTGTGTGTGTGTGTGTGTAAAAGAAAATATTGAGATGCCTATTTGTCTGTCCTTCAGCACTTTTTCTGTCCGCCCTGAAATCTTGAAACCTCTTGAGGCTAGAGGTTGCAAACTGCTATGTCGATCATCCACCCTCCAATCATCAAACATACCAAATTGCAGCCATCTAGCCTCCGTAGTTTTGATTTGATTTGAACGCTGTGCAGAAAACTCGATTGCTCCGAAGGTTTTTGCTTCCTTCACTTAACTTTGAATTTGCGTGTTGGTATTTAATAGATATTGTTTGTGTTCATGGATTTAGAATAGGCTCATTGTTTAAAAAAGATTTTTGGATGTCAGGATTAGCGAACCCACTTTTTTTTTTAAGACTATGATGTTACTTTTAATATTATATATATACTATATATATATATATATATATATATATATATATATATATATATATATATATATATATGATAAATCAACGTTGTATAATATTGTCTTGAAAAATTGTTGGTTCGCTGATGTTGACGTATCCAAATTCTTTTCCCTTTTGTGGAAGATTGCCCTCCCCAAGAAGAAGAAAAAATCAGTGCATATCATAAACAGAAAAAAAAAGAATTTATATCCTTCCGGAAGCCTTCGCCTCTCCCCCCCCCCTCCCCACCCCCCCAAAATAAATGAATAAAACAAAATTCCTCCATATCATACGGAAGGAATAATTCCAAAGATCAGTAATTGAAATTTTCAACAGAGAACCGTAGATTTTCAACATTGCTCTTTCCCCACCCCCTAACTCCCTTTTCATACATATGGCCAATCCCCCCCCACTCCCTCCCTCCTCCCCCCTCCCCCCGCCAAACCCTCGTGAAGAATATGAGACTTGTGGTCTCATATATCAAACTAATCCTTTCCCGTGTCTCTTCTTTTCTCTTACGTCTCCTTCCCTTCCCTCCCCTCTCTACGGCCACCACAAACCTCTCTCTCTCTCTCTCTCTCTTCCCCGATCGCAGCCACCCGTCGTTCATCTCTATAAGTTTCATGTTTTGCTGGCGTATCGGTAAACTTCTAGTCGCTGTTGGTTGAAATTTCCGTGTTTATTTATTTATTTATTTATTTATTTATTTATTTTCCTTATTAAAGATAAATATACTTCAGGTATAGACTAGGAAATCTGTTTATTCTCTTGTGTGTTATTACTTGAGTTTTTTTTTCCATCCTCTTTACATGTGGAAGTAAATACCGTACTATAGGTGCCATATTTCTTTCTGTTGTCCTATTTTCAACTCCATTGAACATTTTCACCTAAAGTCAGGACCTCTCCAGGTTGTTATAGCCTCTTGGCTATCGGTATTGAATTTAGAATGAATGTCCTTACCCCCTCGCCCTTCACCACTGTTGTCTGCGACCCACAACAGTCGATTGACTACCAGATATGTAATTGAACAAGAAAGGCTCCGGTGCCCCTAAAGGTGTATCGCAGAATGGCGTATGAGCTCTACCAACCTCCTCTTGCACCGAGGAATTTTCCATTTCCCTTTTGAATTGATATCCAGTAATGCTGGAGTAAACTTCTTTGCCTGGAAACTCCCTGGAAGTCTGTTGGATATGGACTGAGCGGTGCCACATCGGTGGCCAGCCACTTTTGGCGCTGTGTAAAAAACCTACTTCTTGTAGAGGAGGAATTCTAGTGGAATAATGGCTTTTCAGGTCTTTTAGGAATCATGGCTTTTCAGGTCTTTGGGAATAACTGTTTTGAGGTCTTTTAGGAATCATTGCTTTTGAGGTCTATTAGGAATCGTTGCTTTGGAGGTGTTTTAGGAATCATTGCTTGGAGGTCATGTAGGAATCATTGCTTTTGAAGTCTATTAGGAATCGTTGCTTTGGAGGTGTTTTAGGAATCATTGCTTGGAGGTCATCTAGGAATCATTGCTTTTGAGGTCTTCAGGAATTATTGTTTTGAAGGGCCTTTTAGTATTCTTGTCTTGTGTCCCAAATTACCTTTAACGTGGAATGTTTGACTGCTTATCTTTATTAGTCGTTCGGTCTTTGTTTCCTGGTGTTTACGAAAGCATTCTATTAAGCGGTGACTAATGAATGCCAAATATGCCATGTCACTTGCATCTTTAATTATTCTTTTCTGTAGTGGAGAAACCCAACGGTTGATTAAGCCAAATACAGTGAAAAATCACCCCATTTCTAAAGCCAGGGCGAATAATAAAAGGAATCCATCGAGATGAAAATGGTCTATTTGAAAAGTTGGCGAAGCTAAAGTTCCAATGGTTTTTCCGACCTGCAGTCTGCGAAGCTTTGAACGAGAGAGAGAGAGAGAGAGAGAGAGAGAGAGAGAGAGAGAGAGAGAGAGAGAGAGAGAGAGAGAGAGACTCTGACGGTGTTCACTGACATGGACAGACATGATCTCAAAGGGTAAAGTTAGATAAGAGAATGGTGGGGAACTTGAGAGAGAGAAAAAAAAACTGAGTGGATGTTTTCTCAGACTACATTGCTTGCCGATGAGAGAGAGAGAGAGAGAGAGAGAGAGAGAGAGAGAGAGAGAGAGAGAGAGAGAGAGAGAGAGAGAGAGAGAGTTGTAACACGTTCTTGGGAGGGATGGACGTGAAGTTTAAGAATCCTCCGTCTAAAGTATATTATCGAATTAGTACTGTAATTCAGATCATGTTGTATACTTCTTTATTGATATTCTTTTATTACATTCAGATATGACGTAATTGATATTTATTTGTTCTTAATATGAATCCTGGTTTTATATATAGAAGGGTTTGTTTAAAATTTTTTTATTTTTTTAAAAATAATATATAATAATAATAATAATAATAATAATATAAAATGATCATGATAGCATGAGTCACTAAAATCGTTATTAAATCCACAGTGGTGTAAATGTAAAAATATATTCTCTAATATACATTTACATTTGACCAACTATGGATTTCTTCACTAACAATAATACTAATAAAACTCTAGAGAAATAAAACCTTCGCTGAAATTCAGGTTGTCCGATCCCAGGCTGAGACGGTCAGACTCGACTGGGTATTGGATTTGCAATTGCTGGCTTCCAGGAGTGACCTGGAATGTCCAGCCGCGACTTCCAGACTTAATAATTTGCTTTGCTCGGCGGGCGTGAGGACACGCTTGCCGTTGGAGGCCAAATAAAGTCGTTGATGATTTTATTTTCGGCGTTCTGATGGAGATGAACTGATATGTTTTAGTCTCTCTCTCTCTCTCTCTCTCTCTCTCTCTCTCTCTCTCTCTCTCTCTCTCTCGGCTAGATTTCACGTACCATATATTGAATTATGCTCAGTCACACACACACACACACACATATATATATATATATATATATATACCTATATATATATATATATATATATATATATATATATATACATATATATATATATATATATACATATATATATATATATATATATATATATATATAGTGTTAGTACGCTGAGGAATAAGCACATACATGTGAATGAATTTTAGGACTGCTGTGGTTCAATACAAAGTTAAGAATCCTCATTATCATCAGGTGAAATGAGTGATGGCGGTAGTGAATTCCAATTACCGAACTTTGGCCAACGCTAAGCCTTACTGGATGCGGTGGGTGGAAGACCCTCTCCTCTTCAATATAACGCAATAAAAGGTGTTCCTCTCCTTGTAGGGAAGTAATATTGTCTGCGAGACAATGTCACGGCGTTAGATTAAAGCTCTCTTCTCTCTCTCTCTCTCTCCTCTCTCTCTCTCTCTCTCTCTCTCTCTCTCCGAGTTTTGTATTCCTATTTTAAAACATATTCCACAGGAAAGCTAGAATCTTGTGTTTCATCTCTCTCTCTCTCTCTCTCTCTCTCTCTCTCTCTCTCTCTCTCTCTCTCTCCACACACATTTTTATTTCCGTTTTAAAATTGTATCTCACTGGAAACCTGTAAGCTTGATTGTGTCACTGGGTAAGTTAGGACAGTGCGTTGGCAGCGTTGCTTCTGCTGCAGCCGAGAGCCGTGTACCGAAAGGTCAAAGGTCACCTTCCAGCAGCCTCGTAGAAAGGGAGAAAATGAGAGAGAGGCGAGCCAGTGTGTCATGGCCGCCTTCTTCCTTTCCATCCATTCCGAGGACAAGAAATGGGAATTTTGCTTAGTATTCCTGCCCGAAGGGAGGCTTCGTATGTTGGGTGTCATGTTTGTTTGCTAATTGCTCGCGTAGTTGTTTGTTTGTGTTGGATTTTCTTTTAACCCCCCCCCCCCTCCACCCCCATACCACACACACACACACCTCCATATAAAATGTAACGCTATGTATTATCGGTCTCTTGATATATTGTTCAGCTCACAGATAACATTTTGTTATGAAGCGCATTAAGTATTTAATTATTATTATTATCGTCATTAATTTGTAACTGATATTTCCGTTTAATTTGT
>NC_061104.1:45655796-45665796 GCF_015104395.2 Macrobrachium nipponense
GAGGCAAATTGGTCCTTCGGTGGGAGGGAATAAAGTCTGTAGTTCTCTGATGTATTATTTCGGATTTCACGTTATCGACGAGAACGAGATTCGACATGGCTCTAAAGTCAGTCTTTTACGCGTTTCACCTACCACCTTTTATTTGATTTATTTACTCTTATTTCTATTTTAAGAAAACTATCTAGATGGCTTTGCCTGTCCGTCTGCACTTTTTCTGTCCTCCCTCAGATTTTCAAAACTACTGAGGCTAGAGGGCTGCAAATTGGGATGTTTATCATACCCTCCAATCATCAACCATGCCAAATTGCAGCCATCTAGCCTCACCAGTTGTATGTCATTTAAGGTTAAAATTAGCCATAATTATGTGACTGGCATCTATATAGGACAGACCACCAGCGGCCCGTTGTTAAAGTTTCATGGCCCGGGGCTCATACAGCATTATACCGAGGTCACTAAAAGTAGATTATACGCTGTACAGAAAACTCGATCGTGCTGAACGCTTCTTCGGCACATTTTTAAAATTTTATTCATGAAGTCTTTGCAGTTCATAATTTTTGTTTTTTGTAGTTGTATAGTTGCGTTTTTATATTTATTCCTTTTGTGATAATAAAATCCTTTTATTTGTGATACTTTCATCCTTCTGCATTTTCTTTTTCGCTTCAGTTGTAATTGCTTTTACTTCGCATTTATCTCTTACTTGGGGAGTAAGCCTACAAACTACTCTGTTCTTGTTCTTGTTGGGGGTAGGAAAGGTCTATGGAAGAGCCTAAAAATGTGTTTGGCGTTGAGTTGAAATATACAGGAATTTTACGATAAGATTTTTATGATTTATTTATCAGAATGAAAATGTGAAAAATAATGTGCATGTTAAACGGGACAGAAAAATTGTTTCTAATACAATAAAACATATTTATTTTAATGTTCGTCAGTGAAACAACGCTCTATTTGACCGTAGATTTTAGCATACGCCCTGAATAAGCTGGAGGTCGGATCATGCCTTTTGTTTTTTACCGTTTTTATATTCATTCATTGCTTCGATTACTGAACAGTTTTCATCTGTTATGCTTTATCTTCGCTTCAGTTTATAACTGGGTTTACTTCACCTTTGTTAATGAGGAATCCCGTCACACAACTAACCAATACGGGCAGTCCCCGGGATACATCAGGTTCGGGTTAAGTCATTCCTGGCTTAAGGCACTTGCCTCCTGATGCTGTTAACCTGCTTTACAGTCCTGTAACCCAGACGTAGGCATTTGCCTCTTGGTACTGTGAACCTGCTTTATAGCGCTGTAACCCAGACTTACAGCGCTGTTGCTATTTATTTTCATTATAATTGTGGTGATTCGGGTTAAGGCGATTCTTGGCTTACAGCGCACTGCCGGGAATCGAACCCCCTCTATAACCCAGGGGACTGCCTGTAGTGAATAAAAGAAATTAAGGTTTAAATATAATCCTCGCATTCTGAAAGAATGGGAAATGTTATAACTTGATTAGAGAACCCAGCGGAATTTTTGACAGGGAATAGGCACAATATGAAGTGGTCTATTCCGATTACAGGACTTACTGGAATTTTAATGATGAATGTTTATGCCATGGTATGCCTCATATTGAGTTTTTGGGGCACCAGTTTGGGGTTAAAAAGGAAAGTGTTAATTCGTGTGTCCTAAAACTTTAAAAAAAAATGAAAAAAAAGTATTTGTTAATGTTACCTTTATTAAAGCATAAAAAAATATTGTTGTCATTTCTGTTTTGATTGTTTTTTTAAATAGATGTGCGTCCTAAAACCGTAAAAAAGAAAGTATTTATTAATGTTGCCTTTATTAAAGCATTAAAATAATTATTGCTGTCATGTTTTGATTGTTTTTTTAAACAAGTTTGCTTATATTTCAAGTGTTATGCTTTCCCAGGTCGTGAACGCAAATATCACTTTTAATCCACATTCTTGTTTAAGGTGTTAAATGTGATACAAGTTATCACTGATTTAGTCACGTAGGTGGTTAGTGCCTAGAGTGTAGGCGTTACCTAAGGTTCTTGGAGCGCTCTTTCAACCCCTAGCTAGAACCTCTTTCATTCATTTTACAGTACCTCCATTCATATTTTCTTTCTTCTTTATCGCTTCCCACCCTCTCTAACAATTGTTTCATAGTGTTTCATAGTGCATCTGTGGTGCTTTTGAATTGTTGAAGTAGGTCTAGATTCTTCGCCTTTGTTTGTGTGTTAATGCGTTGAGGTAGGTCGGTAGATTCCGCGCCTCTGTTTGGGTGTTTATGTTGGTTTGAGAGGAGGATTAGCCTTGCAATTTCGGCTATGCTGTGCTACTGTGTTGCTGTGCTGCTGTGTGTGTGTGTGTAGGTTTTGGCCGACGAGCGTCTTTCCGTTCGGTGTAACGGTGTTTATTTTGGTGACGTTGCTGTGGCAACTCTGAATTCTTCTTTCCTTGGCTGCAGGAGGAAGATTTGCAATGCAATGGGACTATAACTTCATCACATTGATTATGGTAAGGTTGTTGCCGGAAATTGCAGTGATTTAGTAATGATTTAGATAAGGTTATTGCAGGAAGTTGCAATGATTTACTCAAGGTTATTGCCGGGAAACTAGCAATGCTTTACTTAAAGCTTAATGTAAGAAAACCAGCAATGCTTTACTTACGGTTATTGCATGAAAACTAGCAATGTTTTATTGAAGGTTATTGCTTGAAAACTAGCAGTGTTTTACTTCAGCTAAATGTAAGAACCAGCAATGCTTTACTTAAAGTTTTTGTAAGAAAACCTTCAATGTAATACGGCGGCAGCTGTTACAGTTTCCGCTCGGTTGGATGTTGGAAATAACAAGGCGAATTTAGGGAAGCCTCACGATGCAGTGCTGTTGCAAGGTCCATTTATCTGTTCGTGTGGTTGTTTACATGCGGTTGCTACCATGTTTGTTTGTTTTGGGCGTGGGACTACGGAACATTCTTCCTGAGTCACACCACAGGCCCGTAGACTCGTATCGTCGGGCGTTGCAGTTTCAAGCTGGTGCTTCGTTTTTTTTTTTTTGCAAGATAGACAACGGAATTGAAATGTCTCCGATGAATTGCACTCACGAAGACAGCTGATATTTCCTCTGGTAGGCTTTTCTGTCTGTGGTCTTTTAACTGTATCATGTGTGTCAGAGAGAGAGAGTGTGTGTATATTTATTTATTAATTTATTTTTTAAAATCACATCAACACCCGATATATATATATATATATATATATATATAGTATATATATATATATATATATATATATATATATTATTATTTATATATTTGTTTAAATCCCAGCAACATCCGACGATATATGCCAATGTAGTACTACTGGGTAAAAAAAAAATATATATATATATATATATTATATATATATATATATATATATATATATATATATAAACGTTTCGAGTTGTGCCATTAGTTTCCTAAGACATTTTCTTTAGAATGCCTTTGAAAATTAGAGCCTAAACAGGTTAATGTTCATCTCTCTCTCTCTCTCTCTCTCTCTCTCTCTCTCCTGAAACTGAAAGGTCAGATGGAATGAAAAGAAGCTCTTGTAGAGAAATGTCTATTGTCCTCTGGCTAATGACCTCTACAATTACAGACATAACTTTTACTTTATGACAGAAGGGAATTATTAGAACGCTTACTCATGGTCCAGCTGTGTGTGCGAATGTAGTAAAACTGCTTTATAGCTGTGTATTTTATTTTGATGTTGTTTATTTTATTTACTGTTTTTTTTTTAGACTGGTTTTTAGTAGATTTTCCATTCAATGTTCTTGATGTTATTTATTATATTTAGTATTATTTTTTCATTATGTGTTGTGAATGTTTTTCCCGTTTGAATGGTAATTTACAATTTTTTCAGTGTATTATTATATTGATTTTCTTATCGGTTTTCGTGCATAATTGATTTTTTAAAATATCTCAATTCGTTTCTCTTCTGTAACTTTATTGTCCTTTAATTTGTAAAGTTATTTGGTTAGGTCATGACTTTCCCCACCGTGATCAGCTTAAAATTGTCTCGTTTTCACGAGTAAATTATGTTTCATTTTCATCTTTTCAAGTCATGAACAAGTTTTAAGCATTTTCGTCCAGGAATATTTTTATTTATATCGCATTTGCTGATATATTTGGCTCCCAGTTACTAAGAAGACTTAAGCTTTGTTATGAGTAAATGATCTGTGTTTACATTTCTTTAATCATGTAAAAATTTACGTAAAATCATCTTTTCATTTTTACATTTTAGTCATGAAAAAAATTATGGATTTTGCTCCACGAATATTATATTCCTCGTTTGGTGATGAATTGGACCTCCTGTTACGAAGATGAATATAGAGTTTTTGTTAAGACTACATACAATTAAATCCTTTTTGCATGAGTTCACTGGGCCAACTATTGCATGAGCTTGAGTTATCATGACACAGAGACTGGTCTTGCATTCGCAGGTGCATCGTGCTTTCGATGCACCTCCGAAGACCGTCTCTCTCTCTCTCTCTCTCTCTCTCTCTCTCTCTCTCTCTCTCTCTCTCTCTCTCTCTGTGGAAGAGGTATTTTTTATTGTTACCGTATTGATTATTCTGAAGAGGGAGGCTATTTTTACCCACCGATTCTTGAAGCCTAGGTTTTAGTGTCTTCCAATTTCCCGTTTCTTGACTTTATTATGATTTTCTTCTTTGTCGTATGTTTGCTTCTCCTTTCTTTGAGTGTTTTTTTTTTTCAAGTTGCCAGGAAAGCACATCTTAATATTGTGTCTTTTTATTTAATTGTTTTTAGTTTTTGTACCTCAAGAATATATTCGTATTTTTTGCAACAAATATTTTTTCATATGTTGCCGCTTATTTAAATGTAGTGTCTCGCAGCTATAGGAGAAATATTCTCTCTCTCTCTCTCTCTCTCTCTCTCTCTCTCTCTCTCTCTCTCTCTCTCTCTCTCTCTCTCTCTCTCTCTCAGAAAAATCTTTTTGAGATTACGAGGTGCGCGTGGATCCACCAGGTATTTTTGCCCCAACTTGGAAAATATGCAAATTCTGTTTGCGTCTCAAACGCCGGGTCATTTGAAATCTGGGACTCCATTTTTTCCCTCTTATGTCTTTTTCATCCCAATGCTCAAATATGTCCCTCTATGCTAAGTTTATTATAGGTCACACGTGGTTTTATCTTCGAGACTGGGGCTTTTACCATCTCGAATACATTATGGTTGACGTAAGTTCATCTCGTCAATGTGTTGTTGTCTTGGACGTATTGCAATGCATTTCCCCTTGCAACATTCCCACAAGGTTTGTTGCAATGCAGACTAATACGTGGAACATTATTAATAGGAATTTTGCCGAGCGTTCAATCATCCATTATTATAAGCCCTTTTTATTTTCGAATTAAGAAAAGTTTTTATTTCTGTGTTTCGTACTAATCGGAAGTTTTAAGTTTTCTGTAAAAGAAAACTATTGAGATGCTGTTTGTCTGTCCGTTTGTACTTTTTCTGTCGCATTATTATTTCAATTGCTTTTTTTACAGTTTTGTTTCACACTCTTCTTTTATATTCTTGTTTCGCATTCTATTTTTTTACATTCTTGTTTCACATTCTTCTTTTACATTCTTGTTTCACAAGAAATTCTTCTTTTATATTCTTGTTTCACATTTTATTTTTTACATTTTTTTCACATTCTTCTTTTATGTTCTTGTTTCACATCCTATTTTTTAACATGGTTGGTTTACATTCTAATTTCACATTCTTTTTACATTCTTGGTTCACATTCTTATTTCACATTCTTGTATAGGCGACGGTGAGGAGAGAGAGAATTGACTGTTTGCGAGAAAGCGATTGACGAATAGAAATGGACGGGGAAGGGTTTGAGGTTAAATGTGTTCAGTAGTAAATTTTGTCAGAGAGAGAGAGAGAGAGAGAGAGAGAGAGAGAGAGAGAGAGAGAGAGAGAGAGAGGTTAATATACTCTGGCGGTAATGAACTTAGGTGAGAGACTAAGTGAGAAAGTTTCTAACATTTTACTTGCTCTATATTCTGGCTGTGAAGTTATGAGAGAGAGAGAGAGAGAGAGAGAGAGAGAGAGAGAGAGATTCCTCCTTTTAATCAAATTCTGTACCTTGGCATCATAACCTAGGACTGCAAGCGTTCTTTTTTCCCAGCATCGCTCCTTCCAAGAACTTCCAATGAGATTAGGAAGTTACTTCATTATAGCCCAGGGTTGTATTTAACGGCTCATTAAGGTGTGAATAACGGCAGGTACTTTACTTGAGACGCGAAAAGGAATTTGGTCGAGTGTGAATTATGCCCACGGATTTTATTGGGTTTTTATTTCTCTGTGTTATTGGAGGAGCAGCAGAGTGAATGTTCGTTTAGATAAATTAGTTTCGTATTGATATTGACGTGAATTTTCTGTTCACTATTTTCGTAAGTGTAATGAAATACATGATTATTAATGGGCAAATCTTTGTTAGTCTTCGATTGAAAAATATATCGTCGTCAAATCTTGCAACGGCCTTTTTGCATCTGGTTTTGGCGGCAATGCGTCAGTTTGTCCTTTGAAAAGAAACATTATTAAGCTGAATAATTTTGTCAACGTTGGAATTTTTTTTTTTTTTTTTTGGCAGTCTTTTCCTTCATGTTATCATTATTGGTATTATTTCTTATTTCCCAAAGGAAGAGGGCATAATTTTCCCAGTTTCTCTTGTCAAATGTTGCTTTTCCATTTGCGATATATATAACGCGGATGCTTCTCGCTCCTCCTCCTCCTCCTCCTCCTCCTCCTCCTCCTCCTCCTCCTCCCAAATCCCTCGCTTTTGATATGATTGTGGAACCCCGGTTTCCAAGCAAAAGTGATGTCGGAGGACTTGAGGAAATTGGCGAAGTATCCTAATCTTCGCTGCATTCACTCGCCCAGCCGAGGGAAAACTTCGACGTAAATAGCCGTTTAGGAAGATCCCCATAACATGGCGAGGAGAGAGAGAGAGAGAGGTGCTTATCTTCCTTCAGTTATGAGTTTATTTAACCCTAGTTGATTGAGCCATTATTGTAATGTGTATGACATCTGTGGTCGTGTGGAATTAGTTTATCCATTTCCAAATATTTGAGAGAGAGAGAGAGAGAGAGAGAGAGAGAGAGAGAGAGAGAGAGAGAGAGTTGGAGGGGGGGAATGTGTATGACATCTGCGGTCATGTGATATCAGTTGATTCATTTCAAGACGTTAGAGAGAGAGAGAGAGAGAGAGAGAGAGAGAGAGAGAGAGAGAGACAGAGACAGAGAGAGTGTTTCGCAAGCCAGTCATTGTTTCAACACGAGCTAACATGTGTTGAGCGGTACCAGAATTCAACTATATGCGGAATGCAATAATACCAAACCACTTACAGACTTTTTCCCTAAGAAATGTTAACTTGAATAATTAGCGGCTTGTCATACGTGATCACCTGTCATCAGAATTTGTTATATTGTCATCAGGTGATTGAGCAAATCAATAGATCGTGTTACATTTGCGTTTTTGTGTCACATGCAAGCGTTCCTTGCTTTTAATAGTGAAGAATTATATATATTGCTGGTACGGCGACATAGCAAATGCTATAATGCAGGGGTTCTTAACAGTGGGTATCCATACCCCTTGGAGGTATGAGAACCACATGCTCGACCCCGATCTCGGGATATTTGTATATATTTGATTTTAATGAGTCATTGTATGAATTGGTACATATTGTAAATAAATAAGTTTATGAATCTATAAATGCTTTTGATTTTCTTGTATGGTCTATTCCTAGCTATTCATACCTTAAGTATGTATTAAACTTAGTATATTAAATTATATTTTCAACAAATAGGACGTAAGCAAAGGGGGTATGGAACCTTATTGGGGTCTGGAGTCATCGAAAGGTTAAGAACCATTGGTATATAATGAATGGTTGCATCAGAACCCAGGTTTGAGAACTGAACTCTTGTTGCACAATTGTACTAGTATTCGCAGTTATTTTTCCAATAATTCGGAAGGAAATTCTTTGCTGCCTTAGATTCACGATCAGGTATACATGCATACTTCAAAATCATGTACTTGCATTGTAGATGTATGCATGTATTTGTGTATTTATGTGTATTTTATAACGATCGTTGTGGTTATGTAAAATTAGATGAAGTCTTCAGTCTTCATTATAACATTTTATTTCTTCGGTGTATTAAAATTGAGATTTGTAATTCTCTCTCTCTCTCTCTCTCTCTCTCTCTCTCTCTCTCTCTCTCTCTCTCTCTCTCTCTCTCTCTCTCTCTCCTGTGTGCGAAAGTGATTCTTGCAATGAGTTAGGTTGGAGAACCCAAAGGATTGTCACACACGGCGTCACAGAAGAAATTATGGTAACAGTTCCACAATGAAAATGATAAAAGAAACTGAAGGGTATTTATTATCAGTGAACCTTTTATCGGTGTGGGCTGACTTGAAAGAGAAAGTATATGCCTGACTGTCAATTTGATTATGAAACTTCTCTGACCATTCTTGAAGGAAAAAGGAAAGTTGTAGAATTGTCAAGACTTTCACTGATCGAAAACAAATCAAATGATATGTCCTGATTGAGAGCGCTTTATAGCACAAGCACGCGCACAAAATACGCCTGGAATATTCCAGTGCTGCCTGGAACACAAAGACCGTATCAGCCTCTGGTTGTATTTCCAGACTCGCCCACGTATTACGTCAGCGACTTCTGTGACAAGTCGTGACACGTTGAGGACATATTTATTCTTCGTAACTGTCCCGAGATGATTGCAGTCCCGAGGTGGATCGTCCCACGGAAGACTTGATGTTAAAAAAAAACAAAAAAAAAAAAAAAAAAAAAAAAAAAAAAAAAAAAAAAAAAAAAATTATAAAGTATTTCCACGTATTACGTCAGTGACTTTTATAACAAGTCGATGCATGTTGAAGCCATATTTAGTCTTGGAAATCGTTCATAGATAATTGAAGCTCTAGGGAAGGATTGATCGTTCCATAATATATTCGTAAAGTATCGTGACTTATTTTTCACTAAAGAGTGTATCGAAGGACAGTACAGAGTCAGACTGCGCATAAGTATGCGCGCGCATTCGTTACAGCATCCTTGCCATTACCAGATGCTCTCTCTCTCTCTCTCTCTCTCTCTCTCTTGTTCACCCAGACTCCGTGGCGCCGTCGGCTGGAGGCATCGGCTGCAGGCTTTTAGTCTCATAAACTGCTCAGTGATTTCCTCCGCTTCCCGTCTGTGCATTGTAATCTCTCTCTCTCTCCTCGCATGATGGAAGAAAGGAGCTTGTATTGAAGCAAGTCGTTTCTCTCTCTCTTTCTCTCTCTGATGAATATGTATATGTAAACTTATAATTTTATTTAGTAGTCCAATAAGCTCTTCTCTCTCTCTCTCTCTCTCTCTCTCTCTCTCTCTCCAAGCTAGGTTGAAAAATTCCTCGTAGGAATCTGGGATGCGAACACCCTACTTTTTGCCTCCATCCCGATCCAGGGCTGTGAGACCAAGACTGTATTATGGTAATGTAATTCCAGGTCTGATTTGGTCCCTGTATCAAAATGTCAATGGACGCTCGGTTTGGGGAGAGGGATTTTTCGGTGTGTGGACCTTTCTTTGGATGTAGAAACATTTATTTTATTGACCGTGTGTCCGTTCGGGATCTTTTGTTGGTAGATTTCTTAACGCTTACGTGGGGAGTAAGCCTACAAACTACTTTTTTGTTGTTGTTGGTGGTGGTGTGTAGGAACGGTCTTTGGAAGAGTCTAAAAAGGTCTGGAAAAGCTGTTTCGCGTTGAGTTAAAGATACAGCAATTTTAGGTTAGGATATGTAGGATTTATTTATCAGAATGAAATTGTCAAAAATAAATTGTATGCATGTTAAGCAGTAGAGAAAAATTGTTTCTAATATAGCGTATGTATTTTAATTTTCGTAGGTGAAACAAACCTCTACTTGACTGTAGATTTGTGCACGTATTAATTGACGGTAAGTTAGGAATATCGTGTTTACAACT
>NC_061104.1:45673296-45695796 GCF_015104395.2 Macrobrachium nipponense
TCAGTCAGGCGTCGGGCCGCATGGCTTGAGGACACGGCAAAGTGACGGTCCCGCCGCTGTTGGCTCTGCACTGAGCTATCTTAAAACCCCACACCGAACTCTGTCTTTCTCTCTCCCTCTCTCTCTCTCACTCTCACTCTCCCTTTCTCTTCCTCCCTCTACCTCCCTCCCCCCTCTCTCTCTCTGTCACTGTGCCCTCTCTCCTATATATACTGGAGGTTTAGGCTCCATCCAACTCTGTTGAAAGAGAGACAGGTGTGTGTGGACTTGGCTTTTCCTCTCTGGAGGTCTCGAGTCGGTGACTGAACTTCATAAGACTATCGAAAACATTTATAGGTAATTGAGCAGCAGCAGCGAGAGAGATACTCTGATGAAAGAGAAGAGGAGGAACTGAAGATTGTTATTGAAGGGCGGTGGATGTAGATGTATATATTTTGTTATTGTCGGCGTAGGAGATGTGGTACTACGAGGAACAGCTTCATTAACACGATCGTCTAACGTCACTGTATCCAGGAGTGTGTAGAGTATACATTGGTGTTCGTGTGTGTGAAAAGTGTTTCGTCAGTGATTTCTTGTGATGCCTTAGTGTCGCGATATCACCGATGAATTCGACAGAAAGGAAAGTTAGTGAAGTCACGAAAAGAAAAACATTAATCGGTATTCGCGGGACGGATTTTTCCCCCTTGTTCAGTGTAAGTCTTTTCTTGTTCTGTTGATGCTGTTCAGGTCGTCTCATCTTCGTCTCTCCCAAGATCTTCGGCTTCTGTAATGTAAGTTGACAGATTCATGATGGCTTTTATTTATTATTATGATTATTATTATTATTAATATTAGTATTATTATTATTATTATTATGATAATAATATTATTATTATTATTATTGTTATTATTTTATTATTTTATTATTATTTTTATTATTATTATATTATTATTATTATTATATTATTATATAGTAAGTGGGAAGATAACGTTGGAATTCTGTAGAGCGGAATATTTTGTGGTTAATGTAGAAGTTTATTTATAGAAATTGTTAAAGAAAACTAGATAGAATGACTGTGGCACTGCATTATAATGCTGACAATAACAGACCGTATAATATATACATATATGTATGTATGTATGTGTGTGTATATATATCTCAGATGTACCAAGGGCGAGACCGATCAGGATTTATACCCAGAGTTTTATTTTCCTTGTAGTAAGTCTGCATCACGAGCAGCTATATATATATATATATATATATATATATATATATATATATATATACATATATACATAAATATACACGTGTGTGTGTGTGTATCTAATGAATGACATTTGGATACACAGTAATCCTTACCTAATAGATTACTTCACAGCTATGATCTTGTGTATCCTCATAATTGACCCTGTCGAAATTAGATAGTGATACGTCTTCCGTGTCAGTGTTGATTAAGGCTTCTCATCCTCTACTCCTGAAAGGAAACGTTGGAGAGAGAGAGAGAGAGAGAGAGAGAGAGAGAGTGAGTGTTATGTCTGCTTTATCTCGACTGTGTCTATCTCTGTTAACAGGCTTTCATTTGTAACCCAGGTCGTCTCTCTCTCTCTCTCTCTCTGGCCTTTCCTTTCCAGAGTCAAGATAGCATTTGTGGGGCTTTTAGGTTAATACTTTTCTGTAGCGTCACAATAATATTAACAAAGTTATCCGTGTCTAGACTTTATTCGTGTTGTTTTCTTTTTCGTGTAATGTAGAATCACATGCTGTACACTAGGATTTCAAATGGTAGCTTTATTGAATATATATATATATATGTGTGTGTGTGTGTCCTTTATCCTCCTATTAGTAGGATGTATATATATATGTGTAAATAAATTATATATATATATATATATATATATATATATACAGCATCCTTATTTGAACGACGAATCCTTGACTACGAGTCCTAGAACACAGAACCCATATAGATTCCACAGAAAGTCTCCCAACTCTTTCTGTTATGTATCTTAATAAATGTCGACAAAAATTGAACAGGGTGACTCAGAAACCAGCCCTGTCAAGTTAGTGTAAACAATGTAATGATTTACGGCCTCGTAAACGTAAAAGATCTCTTTGAAGAATGAGACTTCGTAAAATGGCATACACTAACACCTTAAGCTTTATATCAAAAGTTTAATTATTAAAGTGTTCCTCACAGTAAGTAGATTCTCTCTTACTGGATTGTTTACTGATTTATTTTATTGTTCTAGTAAGTGAGATTTCTCGTTTCTGGATTTCTACTACTGAACACCATATTCTTTGGTAGCTCGAATTCTAAGTCTATGGCCCCTGTGGTGGGCTTGTTCCATATGGATAGGGTTCTTCATCTTCTGAATAATAATATAATGATAATAATTTTGCTCTTATGTTCTCTTTAGTGTTAGCTAAATATAACATTAATTATGGATGATAATTGAGATTTCATTTATCGTATCCCTCAAAAAAAAAAAAAAAAAAAAAAAACTTCAATGATGGTGGAGCTAATATGATACTCTTGTTTCCAAATTATTGTCTCTTGGGCCATTATCATTCATCCACCCACTAAAGGCACACAGAGTTTGGGGAAGGAAAAACGAATATGCTTTTAGTGCGTCTATAGATTATTGGCTGTAGAAATTCAATTAACCAACACAGAACACACGCCTTTAGTTTCCATGCCTCATTGACACCCATCCTCTGGAGATTCCTCGCCTCGGTCGTGATGTAGATCGCCAATATCCACTGGTTGGAAATGGATGTGAATGATAAATTATCTGGAAAAATTTAATGATTTTAAACATCTTCGGTACTGCCACTCCTAAAAACCTTAAGGTAATGGGGGGATGGTGGTTGGCCAAGGAAGGGCAGTATTTAAGTAATTGAACTGGGTCGGAATAATCTCTCTCTCTCTCTCTCTCTCTCTCTCTCTCAGTGATAATCTCTCTCATTCAGGCCATAAATAAGGTTTATTTCCCAGAGATAATTCTCGTACATAAAAGAACGTACAAAAATGTTCCTAGTACTGCTCAATTTTTTTTATTGTCATAGAGGCCTAGTCATATATATAAGCCGTCTTTCCGGGCCTAATGCGTTTCCCTAAAAAAAAAATCCCAAAAAGCCGTTTCCACCTCCGTACTTGAGCGCAAGTTATTACTGATATATATCTTTTAGTTATTTTTTTAACAGAGTCCTTCCCTACTTATATGAATTAGTTTGTCTGGCTATAAGTCCTTTGCTTAAAAGGAAAGGATAAAAGGTTTCCCCTTCCTTTTAAGGTCTGAAGATTTTACGAGTAAATGTAATTTATTCATTTTTTTTACCATAGTAAAAGGAGAAGGACATTACAGTAGGTTCTTAGAGTTCCACAAGACTAGAAGACTACTGCCATTTAATTAACGTTTTGTTGGTGTTTTAGATATTGTGGAAGATCTTTGCTAAAGAGTAAATTGGTGATTGTTTCAGATATTGTGGAGGCCTTGTGCTTAAGTAATTCCTATATCCCCTCCCCCTTCAAAAAAGGGAGGGCAGTTTCTCAAAAAAATGCTTGGTTTTCAAATGGCTGCTACACTTCTCCAGACATACTTACAAGCAAATAAGATTTGATTAATATACAAGTTTGATGGCACGTGCTATGCTGCGCTGGAACCCGGCGCTGCTGTTATGTCTCCCCTACCCTCCCGATCCCATACCTACCCCGCCCCCACCTGGGGCGGACAAACCTGATTTGCAGGGGGTTGGTAGCTGTGTCATGTCTCCCCAACTGTAACCCAGGGGAGTTACAAAGAATTACAAGGATTAGGATGTCTCAAAGACTTATAAGTCCATCCTAAGAGGAGACATCATGCGCTCACTTATCTCTTAAGAGCAGGTTTTACTGTTCATTTACAGTGCCCTAATGATTTTGTCTAGCTTTCTTTTAAAGTCTTCCACACTGTTGCTGTTTTCAATTTCTGGTGGAAGTTTATTCCACGTGTCACATATCGTGTAAGTAAAGAAGTTCCCACAATGGGATGTGTTGTATCTCTTCAGTTCGAGTTTCCATACATTATCCTTTGTCTGGTTTACGTTTAATGTAAATAGGTTATTGTCTACTTTTGTTAAATATTATTATTATAGTTTGTTAATATAGATTAGCCATCACGATTGTGTAATGTTGTGATTATCGTTCTGAAAGATCGGATGTGGTCTGGTAAATTAGGAAAGATTTACTATAGTATTTTAAGGCTGTGAGGGCGAGTTTAAACAATGTTATGTAAATCGTAGAGGAATTCCTTTCATGTCTGCAACAGTGCTGTCAACCTTGTTTCTGGGTAATGAGGTGATGCCTTTGCGGTTAGAGTGAAAATGATTCTTGCAATGTACCACCTCTCTCTCTCTCTCTCTCTCTCTCTCTCTCTCTCTCTCTCTCTCTCTCAGTGAAATACGGTTCTCAGAAACTGGTTCACTGAGTGATATTTATAATTCTAATTCTTTTGCCAGTAATAATAATAATAATACTAATAATAATAATAATAATAATAAAAGTTAACTCGGTAACATAATCATGAAAAAGTGTTACGAAATGGATATTTTATATATATATATATATATATATATATATATATATATATATATATATGTGTGTGTGTGTATATATATAATATATATATATATGCATACGTATATACATACATATTACAGATATAATCTACAAAACGGAATGTGGAAGTCCTCCACAATTTTTTTTTTTTTACCTCTGTCGAGTTACGGACGAGAAAAATTGTAACTGGGACTTCGCGAGAGAGAGAGAGAGAGAGAGAGAGAGAGAGAGAGAGAGAGAGAGTCAATAATACTGAAATCGGGAGGGAACTCTTTGTGAAATCCACCACTTGTGTAATAAAAAAAAAATAAAAATAGAAAAAATAATGGCCCGGTGCCCCTGCATTTCGCGAAGTTCTGCTTCTGCTACTGCTGCTGATGCGGTGTGTCTGCTCGGCTGAGGCAGGGCCAAGACTATACGGGCTGAGAATATAAATCAGATAGAGCTGGGTTTTCCGAACAAGGGGGTGTGGGGGCGGGGCGGATGTCGGGCTGGCTTGTCTCAGCGTTTATGGGCCTCTGGTTTTCGACAACTAGTACCGACTGCTTTGGAACTAATTTCTTTCGGTTTTTATTTATTTTTTATTTTTTCATTTATTTATTTTTATTGATTTTATTTATTTATTTATTTATTTTTTTTTTTTTGTAGATGGCCATTCGTCTGTCCGTCCGAACTTTTTCTGTCCACCATCAGATCTTAAAACCTACTGAGGCTAGAGGGCTGCAAATTGTTACGTTGATCATCGACCCTCCAGTCATCAAACATACCTAATTGCAACCCTCCAGCCTCTGTATTTTTTCTTTTTATATTAGTTAAGGTTACGTTAACCATGATCGTGCATCTAGTACCGCTATAAATGCATAAATGCTAACAACTCAGTCCACCACAAGGCCGTGACCTGAAATTTCATGACCCGCGGCTGAGAGTTTCATAAGGCATTTTACGCTGTACAGAAAACTCGATTATTTATTTATCTTTTATTTATTTTTTTTATTTATTTATTTTTATTTTTTTGCTGGTTCCGATATCTAGTGCCGACTGCTTCAGAGCATAATTTTTTTGTGGGGGGAAGGGTTGTCTGGGGGTTTGGGGTTATGTTGGAATTTGGAATTTAATGTTATTTATGCAAAACTTACACAATGCAAAACGCGCCCATGCAAATGCGTGAAATGAAAGCACACCATGTATACTGTACTTCCTCAGACTCTTAGTGTATTTATATGAATATAGGAGTGATATCAACCTTTAATTCAGCGTCTACAGTAAATACTCTCTTGTACAGAACATTAAATTATCTACACTGAAAGATAAGTGTAGATAATTTAATGCTATAAATTTTAGTTGCAGATTAATGATCCCGTTGAAGTGATTGTAAGAATTCATATGACTTTGCGGTGTTTCTCAAATTAATCTCCTCTCTCCCCTCTCTCTCTCTCTCCTCTCTCTCTCTCTCTAATATATATATATATACATATATATGTTTTATTCAACTACTGGGTTGAAACTTCCCAAATTAAAGACATCGGATTACTTGGCTGTCTCCTTAATACCCATAATTGAAAACAAAATCACTAATATTTTCAGGGAGAGAGAGAGAGAGAGGGAGAGAGAGAGAGAGAGAGAGAGAAGAGAGAGAGAGAGAGAGAGAATTCTCCAGAATTACTGACTCGTAAAACTTTTCCACGTAATATATTAAGTGGCAGGTGACGTGCTTTCATGCAAAAGCAAACACCTGCTCGAGTCACCTACTCTATCGTGGCGCCATTAGCACACCTGATGACCTCTGAAAGTTTTTTTTTTTTCTTTTGCTTTTTTTGCGTTTTGAAAAGGTTGCTTAAAACTCTCCTCGTTCTTATTCCCTCCTGAGTGTTTCTTGAAAATATTCACTAGATGGGTTTTGGCTAGAAATGTGGATATGTTTACGGCAAATACTCAATTGTAAGCATAGAAGGAACATCTTTATTTTCTTAAGGAATTTATAGAATCTATGAATGTCATAGAAAAATTATTTCCATGATGGGTGTTAGGTATATTGGTGTATTTACGGTTTCACGGGTGTTATATATTGATGTATTTACTAATCTCACGGGTGTTAGGTATATTGTGTATTTACTAATCTCACGGGTGTTTAGGTATATTGATGTATTTACGGATTTCACGGGTGTTAGGTATATGATGTATTTACTAATCTCACGGTGTTAGGTATATTGATGTATTTACGGATCTCACGGGTGATAGGTATATTGATGTATTTACGGATTTCTCACGATTGTAAACTGAGAAAGAACATCTTTATTTGAAGTGCCTTATTTGTCTATGAATTTCCTAGAAAAATGATTTCCCTGGTGGATCTTATATGGATGTATTTACGGATTTTACACGATTGTAAACTTAGAGAAAAGACCTTTATTTTTCCTTGAATTTCATAGAAGGATTATTTCCTAGACGGATGTTAGATATATATATATGGATGTATTTACGTATTTGACACGATTGTAAACTTAGAAAGAACACCTTCATTTGTCTATGAATTTCATAGAAAGATTATTACATCCTAGATGGGTGTTGATGTATTTACGGATTTCACAACATTCTAAACTGAGAAAGGACACATTTATTTCCCTAGTACTTTCCTAGAAAGAATATTTACTCTAGAAAGAATATTTAATAGAGGGTGTTTTAGCTAGAAATAGGGATGTATTTACGGCTTTGCAGGATATACAGTGCAAACACGATTATAAAGTAGAATATTTTCAAGGAAACAGAACCGCTTTTTCATTTGTGTGGGGATTAGTGGTTGCCAATAAGTGTCGTCCTCACACCGAATTATTCACTGGATTGCGAAAGCAAAGAGGCATTACTTTCATGTCGCTGTCTCGTTTGGACCACCTCTCTCTCTCTCTCTCTCTCTCTCTCTCTCTCTCTCTCTCTCTCTCTCTCGTCTCTGGCATAAGAAGTAATATTAAGAAGCAAAAATTGTCTATGAACTTTCTTTCAATTATCTAAGGCAGGGAAGCAGAGGAACAGGTGTGCATAGCTTGGGACACACACACACACACACACACACACACACACACACACACAACACACACACACACACACACACGTGCGCGCGCTCAAAAAGCAAATACAAGGCCAAGCGCGGGTGGTACTGAGTACCAGTCTAATTCTCTCTCTCTCTCTCTCTCTCTCTCTCTCTCTCTCTCTCTCTCTCTCTCTCTCTCTCTCAGGGTTGCCAAGCTTAGAAGATTCGAGGTTTCACCAATTGCACTGCGATTACTTAAGGTTTACTTGTGAATCTTTTTTTTTTTTTTTTCCATGGTTGCCAGCTGTGGGACCTTTGCCTCGGAAATCGTTAATCAGTCGAATTTGATGTCTTGGATCAACGTTGATTTATCATAGTTGTTAGACGTGGGATTCTCTCATTAACCGTATTTGTTATTCATGAGATCGTTGGATTAATTGATTGTCATTCTTGCTGGTGATCCGTGAATATCTCCAATTAACAGTTATATATATTATATATATATATATAGATAATATATATATATATATATATATATGTATATATATACATATATTGTATGTATTATGTATGTATGTATGTATGTAGTATGTATGTATTTCATCTTTGCTCCCTCTTTCTCAGGTTTTTTCTATGTTAATATTTACGTACCATGACACCGGTCATATTACATTGTCCATTATCACTTGGTGACACTTTTTCTACCTTTTTTTTTGGTGAGGGTTGCTAGGTTATGTCTTCATTTAATGTCCTGAGAAGAATATATAGCTGCCTGTCTTTCCTCGTAATGTTGAGTCCTTTCTTGTAACTGAAATTTATTGGTCTGGCCATGAAGATTCATCTCGGCCTTTTATACGACAAAGGTTGACTTGGACTGAGGAGTACTCTGAGAGAGAGAGAGAGAGAGAGAGAGAGAGAGAGAGAGAGAGAGAGAGAGAGATAGAAGAGAGGATAGAGAGAGAGAAGGATAGAGGAGAGAGGATTCGTGTTAAGAATTGCATAGCGTATTGCAGGCTCTGGAAAACTTTGGTTGTTTGCAGGGAGAATAAGTAAAATGAATTTACTCAAACAGTATTGCTCTAAAAGACGAACTTTTGGGCGATAGTGTGAAACAGGCATGACTCCTAATTAGGAAGTAATTTTATGGAAGGGTTGTTGGACTGAATACAGCAGCGAGTAATACAGTGTAGGATACAAAATGCAGATGGACTATTTGAAAGAAATTCTGTAATAAAGAGGTTTTGTGAAGAACTCAAGCACGGAATATATCAGAGAGTCGGCCAGTATCGTCGTCGATGACCAACGTTTTTGCGACGCCACAAGCACAAAAAAATATAAATCAATCTTTCGTGAAAGTGCTTGCATTACTAGTGGTTGGTCGATTTTATACCCGAGAGTCGGCTATTATTTTCGTCGATGACCAATGTTTTTGCAACGCCATTCTTGGGCAAGCGCAAAAAAGATATCAATCAATCTCTCGTGTAGTGCTTGCGTAACTTGTGGTTGATCGATTGAAGTAGAATGCTGTTTGGAGTTTCTTGTCAACCCCTTATCAAGATTGATTATTGATAATGGTAATTGCATGTCATTTTTGTAATGAGCCTTTGTTCTTGTCATTGTTCGTGCACCCCATGCTGATGCTATCATGAAATATCTCTTGGGAAACGAGAAAATTATAATTATCATCAATTTTGACCGTATACTGTCCTTTTTTTTTTCCTTCATGCAGGCATTTGGCCCTGTGACAACTTGTTCGCAAGTTCTTGGACTGCATGCTGTGTGCACAAGAATGAAACAGATTGTGGCCTTATTGTGTGCAATAATCGTGCTTTTGCACTGTAATAATAGATAAAATGGAGTATGTTAGGTTGCCAGTTAGTGAACTATGAACGAAATCTTATGTAGTAATGTAGCATGACTTCTTAGTATGGCTATACATCATGCGTAGTAATATTTACATAATGAACTTAATTAATAAGCGCCTCAGTGGCATGGTCGGTATGGTGTTGGCGTGCTACCTCGGTGGCCGCGTGTTCGACTATCGGGCATTCCATTGAGGTGTAAGAGATTTGTATTTCTGGTGACAGAAGTTCACTCTCGAGGTGGTTTGGAAGTCACATGAAGCCGTTGGTCCCGTTGCTGAATAACCACTGGTTCCATGCAACGTCAAAACACCATACAAACAAACAAACAAACAATTATGAAGTTAATTATCGTGTAGCCATTTCCATATCTTAAGGTGATAGTATCTTAGACTTGGCTTTCGCGAAAGCAGTCCCTCGGTGTCATTACCCGGCAACCGTTCATTATGGCCCCGTGGAGATGATTGCCCCGAATGAAATGAAATTGCCCGAAAGAAATTGTGTCTCATCGGGAAGTAACTGATAAGCTCGAGAAGTAACAGCTTAATGACGGCATTACATGACATCACTCCTGAATTGCACCCTCGCGTGAAGAAGGGTCGTTAAAAAGAAGTATTCCACTCTCTCTCTCTCTCTCTCTCTCTCTCTCTCTCTCTCTCTCTCTCTCTCTCTCTCTCTCTCTCAACGAGTCTGTAATTGATATGCAGCGGTAAATGGCCTCCTCGCAGTTATCGATACTTGATGGCTAATTGCTCTTGGTGTGTTCAGCATTTCGTCGTCTTGTGTGCCCTCTTTACATATATAAATATATATTCCAGGTATTTATGCGTTTGCGTGTCGGTCGAGTTGACGTGCAAGTTTTATCTACACTCTCTCTCTCTCTCTCTCTCTCTCTCTCTCTCTCTCTCCTCTTTGGCAACCGCACTAAATAGCGTGTTTGTGTTCTTATCCCACCACGAAAGGTAGGACTTTTTCACTTATTCCCACTCGTATTTTTGTCTCTCTCTCTCTCTCATCTCTCTCTCCGTCTCTCTCTCTCTCTCTCTCTCTCTCTCTCTCTCTCTCTCTCTCTCTCTCTCATATATATATATATATATATATATATATATATATATATATATATATATATATATCTATATATATATATATATCTATCATTGTTGCTATTAGAATAACTGCATATGTAATTAATATGACCATTTGTCTTTAGCCAGATTTACACAGATACACACACACACACACATGTAAATATACGTGTGTGTGTGTGTGTGTGTGTTTATGTATGTGTAAAGCCGAATTTCACATAAATTAATAATTGTAATATTACCATTCTTGGTGTAATTCGGGTTTTGTAAGAATAGAGGATGAAATAATATATACGGGAGTTATTTTATACATCGTATGACCAATGAAGCTACGTACTGTTTGGTCTATGCTCCAATAAATATTTTCGCGGCATTTAGTAGACATTTTCTCTGCATCTAAAAAAAAAAAAAACATTTTCTCGGCACCTAATAAACATTTTCTCGTCATCTAATAAACATTTTCTCGTCATCTAATAAACATTTTCTCGTCATCTTATAAACATTTTCTCGTCATCTAATAAACATTTTCTCTGCATCTAATAAACATTTTCTCTGCGTCTAATAAATATTTTCTCTGCATCTAGAAACTATTTTCTTAGAATGCAATAGACATTTTCGGGGCATTTTATAGAAATGTTCTCGGCATTTAATGGACATTTATATGTCATTTAACAGACATTCAGTCGACACTTGAAAAAGAGGCGCCCCAGACATAGTATCGTCTGCAAGATGGCCGCCGTTGACGCTTATGCATTGCTCTCTGTCAGTGACACGGAGCTTGATTTCGACCCCAGGTTGTCCCTTGTGTCTATAATTACAACCCTGGCCACTGGTTGTGATGGGTTATTGATGGCCGGGACTGACGTTGATTTGCAGCCCGAGAGGGTATGGATGGGTACGTGCGATTGGTAAGTGTAACTTGGGTATCTGAAATGAGGTGCATTAGGATGATCAACACTCGATTTGGCAGGAAGTGTACGTTCATGTGTGTGTGTGTGTTTGTGTGCGTGTTTATGTGTGTGTGCAGCAGATACGAAGGCCATTCTTGAACTTACACGTATCATATTTCAGTCACAAATGATATCATGCTTTTTTTAGTATAATATATATATATGTATATATATATATATATACATATATACATATACAATTCATAATATATATATATATATATATATATATATATATTATATATATATTATATGCATGTATATTTAATGTATATTATATACTTTTGTGTGTGTATATAAAGGAAATATTAAAAAAAAAAAAAAAAAAAAAAAAATTTTTCTAGTATTATATCCATATATATCAGGATGAACTAACATATATTATAATATACTATATATTATATAAATACTACTATATTATATAGTATATCATAGATATTAAGTATATATATATATATAATAGTTAGAAACACTCCTTCCAACTGTAAGATGGCCAACTGTACACAGTAGAGCAATTTTGGCTGAATCCTTCCACTCGTAGTAGCCATCTTGCTTGGTGAGACGTACCCGCGTGAAGTCACAATAATCAACAGATATCACAAGTTTAACATAACGACTAGAATTTGAGAAATATCTAGAAGTGTTCGTGAAACTATCGGTGATAAGATTAGTGTGAAAATAGTAGGATAAAGCGTCTTCTAAGTTAGTTTATCAAGTGTAATCCTATAAATCAGAACAAGATGGCAGTAAGTTCCAACTGCGGGAAAAGGTGGCGTAATTTGGCGTGTCTAGCAGATTCGCAATACGATGACGGTAGCAAGGAAGGGAACTGGCATTTCTCATCTATGAAATCAGCAACAGTCCTAACCAAAAAGATACAAAAGCATTCATAGATATATTAGAAGGATATAATCCTTCAAACTGGAACAAATCTAATGAAAACATCTTGAAAAATAATTGAAGAAGTTCCAAATAAAATCCAAGTGGTCAAGAGACTCATAAAGAAAATATACATAAACCAACATATTCCGACAAAGAAAATGAATAAGGTGAATCTTGTGAATATACTAATTGATGCATTAGGAAAAGAATGCCAAAAGCATGCAAACTGTGTAGGTTTGGTATAAGCATAGTCAATCCACAAAACCTAATCAGAAAATGTGCTGCATGCAACATTCCGACCCATCCACAGTGTGCTGAGGTAATACAAGATTTGAGAAAAGATACAAGAATTTTTTGTTCAACCATGTCTATTCATGGATAGACCAAATGTTATTAAATCAAGATTGAATGTACAAATAGTTTTGAAGAAGAGAGGAAGGAGGAAGAAGAAGAAGAAAAAGAAGAAGAGGAAAACGGAAGAGAAGTAACAAAAATGAAATGACAGAAAAAAATAAGGAAACAAAGAACAAGATAAAAGTATGGATGCAGAGATACTCATTGATACTACATATGAGGCAATAAAGCAGCATACCTACGAAGAAATAAATTACGATATGACAACAGAAAAGCAAATCCCGAAGAGGCTCTACCCAATCTATACAATGACGGGAAAGAGGAAAAAATAGACAAAGACAAATCTGCAACCTTTTGAAAAGAGGGAATTGCAGATTTGGAGAAAGATGTTTACTACAAACATCCTAAGATATGTCAAAACTATGAAATATATGGTAAATGTGCATACTTAGAGGATATGGGGATGATTGCAGAGATCTGCATCCAAAAATATGTAAAAAAAACCTAAAAGAAGGAAAAGGATGTAAGTTCGACAAAAATGCAAATATATGCACCCTGTAGCCATGAATCATAATCAAATAAATAACCAACCAAGTAATAAAATCCAAAATAAGAAAGAAACAAACAAATAAAGAGAGAAATCAAGAATATCAGGTAAAAGAGAAAAGCAAACCACCAATGAGATATGCAGATGTGTCAGCAAAGAATTTCAAAGCATCAGCTCCGAAATTCTACTCAAGAGATAATAACTGTATTTATTATGCAAGAGGATATTGCAGAAACGGAGAAAATTGCAGATTCAGACACAAAATGAATAATTATGATGAAGGAAGATCAAATATTATGGAAAAGTTGGATTTTTTAATGTCAGAATTTCTGGAAATGAAAAAAAGAACAACATACCAGAACAGGAAAGAGACATGGGACAAAATCCTATTACTATCAGTATTAAAGGAAGAAGGAGAAAACACGCAAACCATCATAGTGATGAATGCGCAGGGTTTAGTTACGAGTAACTCAAAAAGAAAAATAGAGTACTTAGAAGAACTAACCCAAAATGAAAAGAAAATAGATATAATGAATATAAGTGAAACCTGGTATTCCCAAGAGACTGGGAATGATGATCAAATAAAAGGGTTCCAAACTTATAGATCAGATAGAAAAAATAGGAAATCAAGGGGGGAACCGCAATATATGGGAAAGAGCAAAAAACAAGGAAAAAAAATATATGAGAAATATAGTAACTCAGAATGTGAACTAATAGCGGTAGAATTTGAATCTGAAAAATTGATGAACATAGTAATATATAGACCTCCTAATACTAAAGAGTTTGACTTAATAATTGAAAAAATTGGATGATATATGTAGAATCACAAGGACTGGACTATCTTCTCCTATCTGTGGGACTTCACTTTCTTTCGTAGAATGGAAAGAACGAATAGGAGATTGTGGTTGTACTTATACATATAAAAAGAGAGTAATAGTAGTGCAGAAGATAAGAGGCAATTTTGAAAAGCTATTAGATATGCTACTAGAATACAACATTCAACAAATAAATCACCTGCCAACAAGAAAGGAAAATACTTTTAGACCTAGTATTTGTGAACGAGATGAATTATGTTAAAGAAATAATAGTTTATAATGCGAGTATTTCAGACCATAATGTCATAGAATTAACAGTTCATTCCAAAGTCAAGTGAAAATATGAGATAAGCAAGAAATGAAAAAGTGGGAAGGATATGGAAAATACAACTTCTACAGAAAATATAAAATGGTCAGAAATTAATGAAGAATTAAACAAAGATTGGGATAACATTTTCGTAAGTGATGACATAAGGGTAAATACGGAGATATTATATAAAATATTGGAGATAATAGTGGAAAAATATATACCGAAGAAGAAAAGTAAACATCATTCATGCATACCAAGAGACAGAAGAATAATTGTTCCAGAAAATCAGAAAGTGAAAAAGGTCTTGCAAAAGAAAAAATGCATGGAAAGTTATAGAACTAAAAAGTAAGATAGAAAATGCAGAAAAAAAGATTATACAATCAAAAGAAAATGAAAAACGGGACTTGGAAGAAAAAACCCTATTAAATATCAAGCAAACACCCCAAACTATTATACTCATATGCGAAGAAGATGAATAAAAGAAGAATAGAAATAGGCCCTCTGAGAATTGAAGGGAGATATTAACGAATGAAAAAAAAAGGAAAAATTTGCAACATACTGGCAGAACGATATAAGAGAGAATTCACACCCCTAGAATAGATAATGAAGATAATGATATAGAAGTAAGGGATGAAAATAGTGAATATTTAGCTGACATAGATATTAATGAAGCTGATATTGTGCAGGCTATTAATGAAATTAAAAATGGAGCTGCTGCAGGGCCTGATGGAATTCCTGCTATTTTGTTAAAGAAAGTAGTTCATTCTATCGCAAAGCCACTTGCAATATTATTAAGAACAAAGTGTAGATACAGGCAAGATATATGATGAGCACAAATTAGCGTATATTACCCCTACTTTCAAAAGTGGATCAAGACTAGAGGCAAGTAATTATAGGCCTGTGAGTCTAACATCACATATAATGAAAGTGTATGAAAGGGTAATGAGAAACCAAAAAATATTATGAAACTTTAATTTAAAAAAATAATTTGTTTAATAAAGGAGGCACATGGTTTCGTACCCGGAAAAAGTACACAAACCCAACTGTTAGTCCACCGTGAAAACATATTCAAAAATATGAAAAGTCGGAAATGAAACAGATGTGGTTTATTTAGACTTTGCAAAAGCTTTTGATAAAGTAGACCATAATATATTAGCGAAGAAAATTAGAAAACACAATATCGTGGATAAAGTAGGAAGAATGGTTAAAAGAATTTTTACAAACACAGAAAACAGATAGTTATTGCAAACGACGAGAAATCGGATGAAGCCAAGGTAATATCCGGTGTGCCGCAAGGTACGGTGTTAGCTGCAATACTGTTTGTTATTATGATTGAAGACGATAGACAATAATGTTAAGGATTCGGTAGTGAGTAGTTTCGCAGATGACACAAGAATAAGTAGAGAAATTAAATTCTTGTGATGAAGATAGGAACGCTCTACAAAGAGACCTTAACAAAGTATATGACTTGGGCAGAGGTAAATAGGATGGTATTTAACTCTGATAAATTTGAATCAATAAATTATGGAGACAGAGAAAGAAAGCTATATGCATATAAGGGACCTAATAAGAGACCATCACAAATAAGGAAGCAGTTAAAGACCTTGGTGTGATGATGAATAGAACATGTTATGCAATGATCAAATAGCAACTCTGTTGGCAAAATGTAAAGCAAAAAATGGGAATGTTGTTACGGCACTTCAAAACAAGAAAGCTGAAACACATGATTTATGCTTTATAAAACATATGTTCGTAGTCCACTTGAATATTGCAAATATGATGGATACCCACACTATCAAAAGGATATTGCACAAATAGAGAGTGTACAAAGGTCCTTTACAGCTAGAATAGAAGAAGTTAAGGACCTAGGACTACTGGGAAAGACTACAATTCTTAAAATTATATAGTCTGAAAAGGAGAAGAGAACGCTACATGATAATTCAGGCATGGAAACAGATAGAAGGAATAGCAGAAAATATCATGGAACTAAAAATATCAGAAAGAGCAAGCAGAGGTAGATTAATAGTGCCCAAAAATATACCAGGAAAAATAAGGAAAGCACACAGGACATTAATCCACTACGCACCAGCATCGATAATGCAGCGTCTATTCAATGCGTGCCAGCTCATCTGAGGAATATAGGAGTGAGCGTAGATGTGTTTAAGAATAAGCTCGACAAATATCTAAACTGCATCCCAGATCCATCCAAGATTGGAAGATGCAAAATATACCGGAAGATGTACTAGCAACTCTCTGGTAGACATTAGAGGTGCCTCACACTGAGGGACCTGGGGCAACCCGACAAGATGTAAGGTCTGTAAGGTAAGGTAAGGGTCTGTATCGAGTAACCTTGGATAATGTACCCCCACTCTAAGCGTGTCATGCGAGAAGTGGAATGTTATATATATATTTTTTTTATTTTTTATTTTTGTACATCCTTTTGTTGCTGAGTAATGAAGAGCAGTTGTACACTCCATTCTCACGCTGCTTGGAAATGGATTCCTTTTACCTCATGGTTAATAACTTAATGTAAATAGCATGGTTGTTATAACTCTTATTTGATTAAACATTTCTTTATTTCTTTCATTTTGACTCCAGTTTTTTTTTTTATTCAGTTGAGGGTGGGAAAGTCGTTCATTTTTTCTCTTGGTTATTCATAAAATCTTATCCATTGTAGATGAATTTAATTAAACATTTTATTTCTTTCATTTTGATTCCAGTTTTTTTTTATTCAGTTGAGGGTGGGAAAGTAGCTCATTTTTTTCTCTTTGGTTATTGATATAATCGTATCCATTATAAATGAATTTAATACGCAAATTATCTTGAGTCTTAATTGATGGTTATGTATTTTCTATCCAAATTACTCGAGGTCTTATGTCGTGGTTTTGGATTCCATGCAAATCATCTGGAGAAGTCTGTGGTGGTATAGAATGGTTACAACCATCATTCAAGTTTAGTGTGGTGGTTGTGTTTGTCGTTATGCAAATTAATCTGAGCATTGTGCCTTTTGGTGGGAACCTAATCATTTGAAGTTTTAGTTGTCTTTAAAAGAAAACTATTGAGATGGCTTTGTCTGTCCGTCCGCACATTTTGTATCCGACCTCAGATCGTAAAAACTACTGAGGCTAGAGCGCTGCAAATTGATATGTCGATCATCCACCCTCCAATCATCAAACAAACCAAATTGCAGCCTTCTAGCCCCAGTAGTTTTGATTTTCTTTTAGGTTAAAATTGACCATGATCGTGCGTCTGACACCAAAACAACACAGGCCACCACGGGCGGCTGAGGGTTGCATGGGCCGTGATACGCAGCATGATACGCTGTACAGAAAACTCGATTGCGTCGAAAAAGCTTCGGCGCATTTTTTACTTTATATTGTGTATACTAGTGTATATTTTTAGGAATTGCCCAAACGTGTCATGCATGATTTTTTTCAAACATGTCGGTAGCGTACGTCTTTCGTTTAATGCTCCTACTTAAAAAGAACAAGATAAAAAGTTATAGTAAAGTGCCGACGGACTGAGTTAGACAACACTATATGTGGTGAACAATTCGCCCCTGTTTTGACGAATGGGAGTAACCCATCTTTTGGAAGTGTTTGAGTTTTCAAGCCAGAGCGACTCTGTTTTGATACTCCATAATATGTCGCAGAAGCTTCAGCTGCCTCTGTTGTCACGTTTTCAAACCAGTCGTCCTCAAAAGATGAGCTGATTAGAAGCTCTGAATGGTATAAAAAATTTGTAAGCCTATTTTCTCAGATAGGGAAACAAAATTAATGGTCCTTAATAAAGTACGCCAAACTTGGGACGAATTGAAATAGCGACAACTTCAGTAGTATTAACATCAATTCCAGTAACAGTAACATCCAGTAATACCAACCCCAGTAGAAGTAACATCAAGTAACATCAACTCCAGTAGCAGTGACATCCAGTAATACCAACTCCAGTAGAATTAATGCCAAGTAACACCAACTCCAGTAGGAGTAACATCACGTAACATCAACTCCAATGGCAATAACATTAAGTAACATAAACTCCAGTAGCAGTAACGTCAAGTAACACCAACTCCAGTGGCAATAATATTAACATACATTAACTCCAGTAGCGACTGCTCCCAGGAGAGAACCTTGAATCAGCCTCAACGCAGGAGAGATGGAATGACGTCCGAACACAGTACATTAGTTACAATCGTCGTAGCTGGAGTAGCAGCAACTGGGCGATTCTCCATAGCTTGTAGTGGCACCAGAGGAACCTTTGACACTTAAAAAAGAAAAAAAAAAATAACGTTGCAGGTGGCTGTAGTTGACGCTAAGTGCGCCTCCCCGTGGCGAAGTGTGGGCTAAAAGACAGATGGATAAGTGCTGTTGATGGAAAGGGGAATTGGGCCACTTTGGTTTTTTTTTTTTTTTTTTTTTCTTTTTTTTTTTTTTTTTGTGTTTTTTTTTTGGGGGGGGGATTGTTGCTTTGTTTTTTCTCAAGATTTTTTTTTTTTTTTTTTTTTTTTTTAACTTTCAGTAGATATAGAGTGGTTGAAGATTAAGATTGGAATATCTTTCTATATAGGTTAAATCTTTCTATATATATAGGTTTAATGCATTAGTTCAGGGATGCATTTGCTCTTGTTACTTTTGTGGCTGATTTAGCATCATGACCGCGTTGAAGAATAATTGCAGACGGCGTTGAATAATCGGATAATGAAAGCATGGTCTCAATGTATATAAATATATATAGATCGATCTGACAACCATTGAACAACTGTGTACTGTAGTGATCCCCCTTACCCTCTCCCCGGAAAGAAAGAAAAGTCCATCCTCACTAAGCTACACGTCGATTTGAATTGGAAAATTGGGGCAAACGTCATCGTGGCTTGTTTGTTCTGCCTGTTCCAAGCAGAGGGGATAAACGCATGTGACTGCTGTAACCTGGCCTTCAAGACTAGTTGTTCTAGACTTGTCAAGGTCAACTAGTTGCCATTTGTGTGTGTGTGTGTGTGTGTGTGTGTGGGCATTATGGCGTGTTTGTGCACTTTTAGTGGTAGAGGGGGAGGCATTTTGGGGGTTTGATTCATGTGGGGTTTAAGGGGTGGGGGTGGAGGGCTGAACCAGTTGTGGATTGCTCTCGTGGCTGCAACTTGTATATACGTAGAATGCTCTTTGCTCTTACATTGCCAAAGCCTTTGAAAAGGTGCTGGGGGGGGGGCTGGGGGGGGGGGGGGGGAGTGGATGTTGCTATGTGGCGTGGTTAAGGGGGTTTGTTTCCATTTTATTTTGGGGGTAGGGGTTTGGTTAGACACGTTGGCGGGGATACTGTGTCGCCGTGGGGGTGGAGGGGGGGGTGGGGGGCGGGGGGGGGGGGGGGGGGGGGGAGGGGGGGGGGGGGGGGGGGGGGGGGTGGGGGGGGGGGGGGGGGTGGGGGGGGGGGGGGGGGGGGGGGGGGGGGAGGGGGGGGGGGGGGGGTGGGGGGGGGGGGGGGGGGGGGGGCCGGGGGGGCCCGGGGGAGGGGGGAGTTAGATACTCTGAAACGACCCAGTAGGTATTTGTCTGGGTAATCTCCCTGGCTTTCTGTCAGGACCATCCCCAACAGTAATCAGGTTTATATCAAGTGATTCATCCGGTGCTGTCATTGGTGCCTTACGCAGAGTAGCAGCACAGAAAACTGTTACATTTATCCTGGGTGGAATAAATGATCTCCCATTAACAAGAGACTGAAGAAGTTTAAGATTATCTTCATTGTCTTGCTAATGGAAGATATGTTAAAAATGTGGTATTTCATCTATACCTTTAAAGTTCTTCGTATTCTCGTAAATACAAATTATTTTGTCAAAATTGGGTATTTCATCTCAACCTGTCGATAAAGACATCGTCTTGTAAATACGAAATAGCTTAAAATATTGGTATATCGCCCTAACATTTCCTAGAGCCTTTTTTTTTTTCTTTACTCTTGTGTTTCATGATTAAAACCCCAAATTTTATTTTTCGTCTACTTTCAATCTTGTGTTTAATCAATTAAGATTTAATAAATTAAAAGAGCCTAAAATTACTGATTAAAAATCCAATGTTTATATGTCTTTTACTTTTAATCCTGTGTTTCATGAATTAAAAGAGCCTAAATTTCCTGATTAAAATATCCATTTTTATTTTTCTTCTACTTTCAATCTTGTCTTTAATGAATTAGATTTCTTCTGCTTTCAATCTTGTTTTTAATGAATGAGTAGAGCCTAGATTTCTTCATTGGAATATCTCATATGTATTTATCTTTAACGTTTAATCTTGTGGTTAAGGAATTACATTGATTAAAGCATTTGATCGTATGAAAAGGTATCCAGTTTTCTCCCTTATCAGGAGAGGCCATCAAACTCTACATCCAATTATTTCCCCAAAGGGAAAAAGGAGTTTTAAATTGCCCATAGACGCCATTTCTCCTATTGGGAAACCATTTCGTCTATGGACGTTTACGAGATATTTCCTCAGTTCAATAAATTCACAAAATGAGAGAGAGAGAGAGAGAGAGAGAGAGAGAGAGAGAGAGAGAGAGAGAGAGAGAGAGAGAGAGATTGCTCACTCAAACGGATATCATTTTAAAGAAAAATATCTTAATAGTATTAACTATAAATTGCCCAGAAACTGACTTCGAGAGAGAGAGAGAGAGAGAGAGAGAGGCAGAGGAGAGAGAGAGAGAGAGAGATTACTTCCTCTGTAACTTTGGCAACACTGAAACGGCGCACCAAGCGAAGGACTCCTCCAACTTGTAGTCCTGTGATTCAGTTAGAAAGGCCCATCCTACGGGAGTGTTCCACGGGTCCCATCACTCACCATCACGGCTGAACCCCAGGGAACTACTATAACAGAGAGAAAGAATTATGTCGTTTATTTTCATTCCCGACGATGGGGTTGGTGCATGCTGTGTGTGTGTGTGTGGTTTGTCTGTTTGTGTGTGCGTGTACATTGTCGTGTACTGTAAAGGTATACACACACTCACACACAAGCACTTATGTATTTTGTATTGTGGTCAATAAAAATATCTATCTTATCTATCCTATCTATCTAATCTATTACAGCATTATATATACTAATGTGTAAATTATATATGTGGTTGTTTCCGCTCTCTCCTCTCCTCATATAAGATATATTTATAGATATTATAGTATATTATAATATATATATAACACACATATATATAAATTATATACATATGTATGTGTGTATATATATATATATATATATACAATATATACACACGTGTATATAATATATATACATACACGTGTGTATGTCTATATATTTATTTATATTGTGTATGCTTGCCACACTGCGATGCGCTAGGATTTGATATTTCTGCCATCTTATGCCATCTGGACGATGTTGGGGAAGAGCAGAGAGCGGAATTTATAATTAATTATCTGTCCCGTTCCTCCTTCCACGAACCACCGGCATTTTCTTTGACCCGTAGACTTCGGGGAAAATAAATCTTCCGAGTTACGGTTTTACGAGAGAGAGAGAGAGAGAGAGAGAGAGAGAGAGAGAGAGAGAGAGAGAGAGAGAGAGAGTTTGCCCTTTGAATTCTGCAGATGGCATTCAAGTGTTCGCCCGAGGGAAATTTAATGAAGTGAAACAGAATTGTGCATAGTTTAGTCATTATTTGGTTCGAGCAAATTGTGGAGATGCGCCTCAGTGAACGTTTTTGCCAACTCAGAATCTTTGTCGGTACGAGGTACAATAACTTCTTTTATCATGGCTGATTATTTTTAGTTTTCTGTCTGTCCGTCCGCACTTTTTCTGTCCGCCCTAAAATCTCAAAAATACTCAGGCTAGAGGGCTGCAAATTGGTACGTTGATCATCCACCCTCCAATCATCAAACATACCAAATTGCAGCCCTTTAGCCTCAGTAGCTTTTATTTGATTTAAGGTTAAAGTTAGTCATGATCTTGCGTCTGGCAACTCTGTAGGACTGCCCATCACTGGGGCGTAGCTAAAAGTTTCATGGGAAGCTCATACAGCATTTATATATGCTGTTTGGGCCGCGGCTCCTGCAACATTATATGAACAGTAAAGAAAACTTGATTGCGCCGAAGAAACTTTATATTACTTGTATA
>NC_061104.1:45700796-45703296 GCF_015104395.2 Macrobrachium nipponense
GGATAGATGGACGGGAAAAGGTGGATGTGTCGTTTCAAGCGAAGGAAATGCTGGGGGACGTAAATGTAATGAGAGAGAGAGAGAGAGAGAGAGAGAATGTCTGGGTTTGAAATGTGCTTTAAAAAATTTTGGAAAAAGAAGGAAGAAAAGAGAAGATAGAAGAAAGAAGAAGAAGAAGAAGAAGAAGAAGAGAGAGAGAGAGAGAGAGAGAGAGAGAGAGAGAGAGAGAGAGAGAGAGATGCCTGGGTTTAAAATGCGGTCTAAAAAAACCGGTTGACGAAGGATGGAGTCTAACTTTTACAGTTAGTTGGAAGTTAATGAAGTTAATTAAAGCGACGTATATATATTTCCAGTTTACATTACCCAAGGCTCTTATTATATTTTCTCTCTCTAACAGCTGATCAATTAAACCGAGTTGATAATTAGGAACGCAATCAGGCAGCGAAATTGGTGCTATACATTTTGTTTCGTTAAAAGCCTCCAGTGACGGTAATGGCTGACGGTATGATTTTCTCTCAAATCGACTGCATAAAAGCCTCCAGTGACGGTAATGGCTGACGGTATGATTTTCTCTCAAATCGACTGCATATAGTTTTAGGTAACGGAGCACTGTCCAGGCCACGTTTAATTCTGGGTTTCCACAGGGATCTGGCTGTTTCAGTATATGAATTCAAGGTGCTTCGCTGTCGAACTTCTCAGTTTCAGAGGTCCTTTATTCCTCACACTTTTGGACTGTGGAACAACCTCCCAGGGGAAGTCTCAATTCCTCCCAGGGGATGTCATGCAGTTGGAACTTCAGATCTTTAGGCGAAGATGCAGTGCATGACTACCCTGATATTATTCTCCCTGCATTTTAATACATTTTTTATCTATTTATCTATTCATTAATTTACTTTGTCTTTATTGAATAAGTGGGATCTCTTCTTTACGAATTTCCCTTTACCTCGTCTTACTTCTTCCTAATGAACACCTTAATATTCCTTCGAAGGTTGAATTTCAAGTCATTGGCCCCTTTTGATCTTTTCCATATGAGTAGGGTCCATCTTCTGAATAATAATAATAATAATAATAATAATAATAATAATAATAATAATGAATAATAATAATAATAATAATAATAATAATAAAACTACCATAAAAGCCACCCAGTCGAATAGGATGACTGTGATAGACATAATAATAATAATAATAACAAAATTGTACACAAAATCACAATAAATTTTTGCGTGAGCATTTAAAAAAAAAGATCTTTCCATGATGGAAGCGCTTTGGGGTTTTATGGAAGAGTATATTATTCATTAATGTGATCCCTTATTTTGCAAAATACTTCCTAATCAAACTACCTGATAGTGTGCTAAGTAATAATAAGTGTGACACTTGATCACCTGGATCATGCTGGGAGAAATTCTACCAGATTTAAGCAACAGCAGGATTAGGCACGAAAATAATAAGATATTGTACATCTCAGTCTCTTCCGTTCATCAATTGTACATCAAAGTCAGATCATCACAGTGATAGAAGTTCACTCTCGACGTGGTTCGAAAGTCACGTCAAGTCGTTGGTCCCGTTGCTGAATAACCACTGGTTCCATGCAACGAAAAAACACCATACAACCAAATAAACAAACGAACAATTAATTTGGAATTAGAAATATCCGTGAAGGTTTTGCCGAAGAAACCAAGATGCCTCTGGTCATTTTAGAGGCTGCAGCCCCGGGCATAATTTCAGCATTAGATGCCAAGTATATTACAAATAATGTCTGTCAACGTAGGGGATACTCGCTTTGGAGAATTCTCTCTCTCTCTCTCTCTCTCTCTCCTCTCTCTCTCTCTCTCTCTCTCTCTCTCTCTCTCTCTCTCTCCTCAGATAGTCCTCTTGACATTCTCAACCCAGCGTCAAAAATCACTTTTTCTACACCGCCTGTCTCCTCGTTATTATTTCTTGATTTTTCGCAACCCAGAATTGACCCCCTTGGACCCAGAGCTCTCTCTCTCTCTCTCTCTCTCTCTCTCTCTCTCTCTCTCTCTCTCTCTCTCTCTCTCTCTCTCTCTCCAACTATTCGTGTAATTAGTTATTGTTCATCAATTTGGAATGTATCGGTCGTGTATGAGAACACTTGTAGTTTATTGTGTTTACCACTGAAGATTGATATTGAACGTGTATTATTATTATTATTATTATTATTATTATTATTATTATTATTATTATTATTATTATTATTATTATTATTATTATTAGAAGAAGAAGAAGAAGAAGCAAGAAGACTCTCATGTAATCAAATGCTGTTGAATGAAATGGCAGAATTGAGCGAATTAATCTTATATATTATCGTTTTTATTTTTCTTATTGTTCGTATAGCCAGAGAAGCGAGTAATAAGAAAAATAGAAAAGATAATATATAAGATTAATTCGCTCAATTCTGCTATTATTATTATTATTATTATTATTATTATTATTATTATTATTATTATTATTATTCAGATGACTTGAAATTCAAGAT
>NC_061104.1:45708296-45720796 GCF_015104395.2 Macrobrachium nipponense
CTGCCTCCCTCCTGCCTCCTGCTCCTGTGGCATCTTGGCAGATTTCAGGGCGATCGGTCGAATGGTCTGGAAGTGTTAGAGCAGTTTTAAGGGCGTCATTACCATGATGTCGGTGCTGTTATATTTTGGTAGATTGTGGTATGGAAGGTTTCTCGTAAGTTGATCAACATGAAATTTTGTGGTATGTCTGTGCTTCGTATTTCATTTGCTTCATTTTTAGCTTTCTGTAAAGGAAAACTCTTGAGATGGCTACTTGTCTGTCTGTCCGCACTTTTCTGTCCGCCCTCAGGTCTTAGAAACCACTGCGGCTAAAGGGCTGCAGATTGGTATGTTGATCATCCACCCTCCAATCATCAAACTTACTAAATTGCAGCCCTCTAGCCTCAGTAGTTTATATTTGATTTAAGGGTAGAGTTAGCCATGGTAGTGCGTCTGGGAACGCTAGGACATTTCACCAACGGGCCACGGTTGAAAGTTTCATGGGCCGCTGTTCATACAGTATTATGCGTTTTACAGAAAACTCCATATTTACTTGTTTTTCAGTTTTCATTTTTCTTACATTTCATTCATTCATTTTTTATAATGTCACTTGATGCATGGGGCATGTTACTTTGTATTTTAGAAATGGAAAGTACCCATCTTTCCAAAAAACTAATATTTTTTCCAATTATACAGTAAAAGCCTCGATAAATTTATAATCCTCTTATATTTTATCAATTTATTTTTTTAACGTCGTATGCTGCATGCGTCTTGTATATTTTTCATTAGAAATAGTAAGCAGTCGCATCTCCAAAAACTAATCCTTTACCCCAAGGTACTGCGAAAGCCTGGAGGAGTTTATATATCGTTTAATGCAAAACAAAGGAGCGAGGAACAGCACTTCGCTGGGTAATTTAAGTCGAGAATAACTCCTAAACGCGCAGGAAAAAAGCCTTAATGCTCCATTATGTCTCCCAGTGCTCAAGTCTCCTGTGTGTTTAAAGCAAACGTATATATACTCTCTTATCTCCTCTATTTACGCCGTCTGTTACTTAACAATTTCCGGGACGTTTTACTTTCCTGTAAAACTATTGAGATATCTATTTTTCTGTCCCTCCGCCCTTTTGCCGTCCGCCTTCAGATCTGAAAAACTACTAGAGGGCTGCAAATGGGTATGTTGACCATCCACCCTCCAATCATCAGACGTACTAAATTGCAGCCCTCTAGCCATGGTCGTCTGACACCGCTATAGACGCCAACAACACAGGCCAAAAGCGGACCGTGGCTTAAATTTTAACGGTCCGCGGCTGAGAGTTTCATGGGCTGTGGCTGAGAGTTTCATACAGCATCATATACTGTACAGAGGACTCGATTGCGCCAAAGAAATTTTGTCGCATTTTTACTTTATTGACTTTATTTTTCGTCTTTTCCACTTTTTTATTTCTTATTTTTTAACATGTCTGTCCATTTACATTGCTTTAACTCATATTAATTGGGTTCATCTCATATAACTATAATATATATAAGTATATATGTGTGTGTGTGTGTGTGTGTGTAAGATATGTGTAGTATATATATATGGGTGTATGATATATAATATATATATATATATATATATATATTATATATTATATATAATATATATATAAATTGGAGTTGTTTGAAATTCCCAGATTAACATAAATTGTGTTACGACCAAGACGAGAATCATTAAGTAGGTTTTAAACGTAATAATGAAACGTGGGTATCAGAACCCGTAGAGTTCTATATCCTCACCTGAGACTTGACTATAGCAATGTTTGCATAATTTGAATGATAAGTCGGTTTCTTTATTTGTTAGACCATTTTATTATTGGATTATATATATTCATTGTTTTTATAACTTAACGGGATTTTAGTGTGTTTTAATTTTTTTTTTCATGACATTCACGAAATTCGGTTGCCTCCGTCAAAGAATATTTAGAGTTATTTTCGTAACTTAAGTAACCCTTACACAATCCAATTACTCAAGCTTTACTCAACCTTATGAAGATTTATGCTACTTCATGTTACTCAACTTGATCGTAAATTGCTGAAGAGTTGCATTCAGCATAGTAATGTTTAATGAAGAGGAATATTAAGTAAAGCTCTCTCTCTCTCTCTCTCTCTCTCTCTCTCTCTCTCTCTCTCTCTCTCTCTCTCTCTCTCTCTCTCTCTCTCTCTCTCTCTCTCTCTCGATGTGCCAGTGAACCCAGCTTCAAGGACAGCAGGTGGTGTCTGTTCTATCTTCCTGAAGCAGGTTTTTTTCATTCAGGAGAGTATTTCTGACAATTGATGCCGCTTGCACCCCCCCCCCCTCTCTCTCTCTCTCTCTCTCTCTCTCTCTCTCTCTCTCTCTCTCTCTCTCTCATGTTCACTCATTTCCTAACGCCATTGAAAACGGAAAAAAAGGACGAAAAAATGAGTTGATTTTTTCACGTGAACTTCAGAACTAAGGATATAAATACACATTTGATTACATACGTGCGTGCGCCTGCTCTCACGTGTGTGTGTGTGTGTGTGTGTGTGTGTGTGTTGGGAAGCTTTCTTGTGCTGCAGCCGTCAACAGGTTGCTCTTAAGTGTCATTGCATACAACTTTTGCGAGAGGGTGGGGCTGGAGGAAGGTGGTGGTGGTGGTAGCGACACCTGTTACTCTACCAGTGTCATTAATATAACTGCTGATGTGCGCGAGACCTGGTGGAATGAAGTGGAAGAGTTCATTGGGGTCCTATGTCATGAAATGCCTCTATTTGGAGGCCTGGTGGAATAAATAAGAAAAGGTCACTGACGTCATAGGTAGTGGAATCTCTATATTTGGATCGGAAGAAAAAAATTATATTTAAGGAAAATGCAGAGGATATTAACCAATATGATAGAAATAGATATAGTTGGTTCAGTTTAGTTGAGAAATAGGTTAGACGCCTTAAGACATCAAGCTAAAATGCAAAGCATTGCTGCGTGACCTCTCAGGACCCTGTTGCTTTATGCAAAGGTGAAATGTGAAAGTTTCTTTGATTCTGCTTTGTGGGTCCTTTGCAGCGTCGTCCCTTTGTTAGGCCCTTAGCTGCAATCCCCTTCATTCCTTTTACTGTACCTCCGTTCATATTCTCTTTCATCTTACTTTCCAATTTTTTTTATAACAATTGCTTCATGGTGTAATGCCGAGGTTTCCCTCCCGTTGCACCTTTCAAGCCTTCTTTACTCTCAGGTTCCTTGTCAGCGCTGAATGACCTCATAGGTCCCAGCGCTTGGCCGCTGGTCTGGCTTCTATGTTCTATTGTATTCCTTTCAGGATTCTTCCTTCGTTGCTGTGACAGTTTATTTTTTATTTTTTTATTTTTATTTTATTTTATTTTATTCATTTTTTTTTTATTTATTTTTTATTATTTTATCTATTTTTATATTTTTTATTATTTATTTTTATTTATTTTATTTTTTTTTTTGTTAGGGAAGAACGAGCTGGTGTATCGTGGACTTTGTATCCCGGAATTCCGCATATTGATTATTCATGAAGAATCAACGCGATTCATGATTCGTCGTGATTCGTCACACTCATTTCAATGTAACCGTTTACACCGAGCGATTCGAGTCAATTCAAATCACGCCGAATCACTCGGTGTCAACGCATTGGAAGTACTAGTGTGGCGAATCAAGACGATTCATGAATCGCGTTGATTCTCTTCGCGGATAATTCGTTGGATTTGAAGCTCATCCGCTGTTGCTTATCCATTCGCCAATTCATACTTAAGTAAAAACTGCCACTTTTACAGTTTATTATGTGACGTAGAATCTGTATTGAAAGTAGGGACGCGATAAGATGAATTTTAGGTCCAGTGGAGCTAAAGTTACATAATTTCAAGTTAAAATTCGCCTGGGATTTTCGTCATTAAGTTGGAGAAAACAAACGTCTAGTGTTTGCATTTTTCTCGTGAATATCTTGTGTTTAAATTGGATGTTGCGAAGTGATAGTTCCAAACTTTAATGCAACTTATATATTTTGAGTACCTGCTCTTTCGATGTGAGTAATCTTTTGACACTCATGTGATAATTCATTATTTTGATCATTCATTATTTCGCCGTCTTTCACACCTAGTTACCTCCTAAATCCATCTTGTCTTTCGTTGGCATCCGTCTTTCACCCCATCTTTCATTACCCCCACGTCTTTCACTATCAATTACCATCCACCGATCATTTCCTTTTTTTCACGAAGATTACCTTCCACTGTGAAAGCCCCCAGTTCGTAATGGCCAGAGAGAGAGAGAGAGAGAGAGAGAGAGAGAGAGAGAGAGAGAGAGAGAGAGAGGCATTTGCATCGAATGAGATTCAGAGAGGAAAGAATATTCAGTGGACGGGTCTCTTTTCATATCTCTTCGGATCGTAGTTAATGGGATTCTTTAATCTTTTAAGCGTCTACATACTTTGGCTTGGAGAGCGTTTGTAGAATGAGAGAGAGAGAGAGAGAGAGAGAGAGAGAGAGAGAGAGAGAGAGAGAGCGTTTGCAGCTAGGGACTGGTTGAGAGACTGGGAATGGAAAACCTTCATTGCCAATGGAGAGAGAGAGAGAGAGAGAGAGAGAGAGAGATTATATCAATAGATAAGGTGAAAGCCCTTTCGAAGAGCTTGTGTGTCTAAGAATGTAACACCTCCTAAGCACTCGGATTTACAGCTGTCAAAATATGTTTTCAAGAGGAGAATGTCGTCTCTCAACTCTAAATATACTTCCCCGTCTTGACACCTGTGGGGGCCGACTGCCATATAGAACCCAATGGGTTTTAGTGGCCCTTGCTCTCTGGATTTTATATCCTTTTACAATTCGAGACTTTTACAACTCTTTTTACCTCTTTTATTTGTAACATTAAGGGGTCTCTCTCTCTCTCTCTCTCTCTCTCTCTCTCTCTCTCTCTCTCTCTCTCTCTCTCTCTCTCTCTGTGAATGCACAGTAAAACCTGCTCCTACAGATAAGTGAGCACACGATGTCTGTTCGGATGGACTAACAAGTCTTTGAGACATCATAATCCTTGTAACTCTCTCTATCCGCTTTGTATCATATTGTTTGGTTTCCTAGTAGCACAATTGTTGTTTTGTTTATAAAATGTCAATTATTTGAAAGAATGTGGCATGATTTAGGATAAATATCCACCATTCTTTGTTTTCCCTTTTTTTTTCGCCAGAAGTTTAGGAATTTGTATTTTTTTTCATAGATATTTTAACTGATTTTACCTTGCTTGGGGTATCACAGTTCTATAACAAGAATTTTTTAAGGAAAATTCTTTAATAAATTTCGTATTATGAACGAGAGAGAGAGAGAGAGAGAGAGAGAGAGAGAGAGAGAGAGAGAGAGAGACTAATGCCTTTTTGCTCCTTTATAAATATATAAACTACGAATATAGCTGTGTTCAGTTACGTCCCAAATATTAAAAACCACAAATTCCTGCATGTGTGTACATATAAATACATTTAGTGCTTCCTCGAAACTAATTAAGCGAAACGCCAGAATAATCCAGCGCTCGTATCTTATTTTACTCGTACATGCAATGCATGACATTCAAGACACCCCACAGAAAATTAGCGTAATATCACAGCTGGAATCCCGTCTGTAATTGGATCCCGAGTGATCATAAGCTTTAGGAAATGTGGCTGGCAGGATCATACCGGGATCCTGCGAACTATCACCGCCTGAGTATTTCTGCTGCAGCCGTTTCGTTTGTACTTTGCATAATGCAAGATTGCTGCCAAGGACCAATATCCCTAGTTGTGACTCTTAGAAAAAAAATAAAGGCTTTTTAATTTAAGTTGAAAACAAGTGAGTCTTGCCTAAATGTCCTCTGGCGACTTTTTTTTTTTTTTTTTTTAAGAGGCTTTTAATTTAAATTAAGTAAACAGAAGCGTGTCTCGCTCAATAGTACGACTTTCAGATAAAGAATTCAGGGGCGGACGATTCTTAATAGGTGCGAAGACGGAGTAGAAATAATAAGCTTTTGTTGATGTGCACCATTTCAGAGTTTTTTTTTTTTTTTCTTTTTTGGGTTTGGGGGGTGGGAGTGTTTGCGACAGATGTCCTCAAAGAAGTCTCGTCGTCCCTCGTTTGAAGAGAGTAGTCGATTGAAAAGAGTCAGGCGCAGTTAGTAGAAAGCAAGAGAATAAACGTCGTGTTCTCTTCAAAGTGCAGCTTGATGTATTATGTTTTATTATTTGTTCAGATAGCTGTGAATCGGCCCAGGCTACAGCAGCTGCTCGGACAAGGAGGAATTGTCGCTTGTTATGATTGTCTTGGCTTGGATTGTGTGTTTCTGCGCTGTCTCCGAAGCTCCCAAAAATGTGTATTGGGTCCTCTGAATGTTTATTTAATAATAATTTCGACTAGACTCTCCTTAAGACTGGGTACAAATGGCTATGGGTCTTTTGTTGAGACAGGTTAAAAATGGCTACAGGTCTTTCGTAAATTGCCGGATATTTCTTTATGTGACAACATAGAAAGAGAGAGAGAGAGATCGGTGATTGTGTGTATGTGGTTTGCCTCTGGGAGAGACCACTAAAGAAGTCCCGCTGATTGATGCTGCAAATTTCTGCTTTTCAGTACTTTGGTATATTTATTGCATAGATGACTTTGAAGTTGCAATAAATATCCGTCGTCTTTATTTGAACGGTTGAATTCTGCATCATCCCGAAAAATCACCTGATAGATTTTAGTGCGATTTAGTGAATGGTAAAGTTGAGACTATTTGCCGTGCCATGTAGTGTTGTTCGCCTTTCTCTCTCTCTCTCTCTCTCTCTCTCTCTCTCTCTCATTAGATATGAACAGTTGTTCTTGTAAGATATACAGAAGCATTTGTCCATGATAATTCGTTATTGCTTATCCCTGGCATTTAATTTAAGTAAGTGGAGCACATCCATCTTTGCGTTGATGGTTGTTCTGCTGTAATTGGCTTCTGTGATTGATTGCAACCCATCTCATGCACCAGCCACCCAGTAACCCCACCCCACACTCCCACACCCCCTCTCCCGGCATTGTAATTTTCAGGCGTAATGTGGTTTATGTTATTTCCAAGCTGAAATTAAAGTGGAGATTGAATCTGGACGCTCTGGAAGGGGAAATGCGGTGTTGCATTTTTTCTCTAATGAACTTGAGGAGACTCGAAGGAGGTACAAATTGTCTTGGGTGATGCAACGGCGCCTGCAGTTGCATTGAGCGCTTCCCGTGCCAGAGATGACGACGCCCAATCGATTTCATTTCCGTCCGGGAGTACTAGATTGACGGGCGTCGGGGGAGAGGAAGGGAGAGGGCGGACTCGATCTTGTGTCAGAAAAGTCCCCTCTCTCTCTCTCTCTCTCTCTCTCTCTCTCTCTCTCTCTCTCTCTCTCTCTCTCTCTCAAAAAAACAAGGGAAAAATATATGAGAAATATAGTAACTCAGAATGTGAACTAATAGCGGTAGAATTTGAATCTGAAAAATTGATGAACATAGTAATATATAGACCTCCTAATACTAAAGAGTTTGACTTAATAATTGAAAAATTGGATGATATATGTAGAAATCACAAGGACTTGGTACTATTCTCCTATCTGGTGACTTCAACTTTCCTTTCGTAGAATGGAAAGAACGAATAGGAGACTGTGGTTGTACTTATACATATAAAAAAGAGAGTAATAGTAGTGCAGAAGATAAGAGGCAATTAGAAAAGCTATTAGATATGCTACTAGAATACAACATTCAACAAATAAATCACCTGCCAACAAGAAAGGAAAATACTTTAGACCTAGTATTTGTGAACGAGATGAATTATGTTAAAGAAATAATAGTTTATTAATGCGAATATTTCAGACCATAATGTCATAGAATTAACAGTTCATTCCAAAGCAAGTGAAAATAGAGATAAGCAAGAAATGAAAAAGTGGGAAGGATATGGCAAAATACAACTTCTACAGTAAAAATATAAAATGGTTCAGAAATTAATGAAGAATTAAACAAAGATTGGGATAACATTTTCGTAAGTGATGACATAAGGGTAAATACGGAGATATTATATAAAATATTGGAGAAAATAGTGGAAAAATATATACCGAAGAAGAAAAAAAGTAAACATCATTCATGCATACCAAGAGACAGAAGGATCTTGTTCCAGAAAATCAGAAAGTGGGAAAAGGTCTTGCAAAAGAAAAAAATGCATGGAAAGTTATAGAACTAAAAAGTAAGATAGAAAATGCAGAACAAAAGATTATACAATCAAAGAAAATGAAAAACAAAAGGGACTTGGAAGAAAAAAACCCTATTAAATATCAAGCAAAACCCCAAGCTATTATACTCATATGCGAAGATGGATGAATAAAAGAAGAATAGAAATAGGCCCTCTGAGAATTGAAGGGAGATTAACGAATGAAAAAAAGAAATTTGCAACATACTGGCAGAACGATATAAGAGAGAATTCACCCCTAGAATAGATAATGAAGATAATGATATAGAAGTAAGGGATGAAAATAGTGAATATTAGCTGACATAGATATTAATGAAGCTGATATTGTGCAGGCTATTAATGAAATTAAAATGGAGGCTGCTGCAGGGCCTGATGGAATTCCTGCTATTTTGTTAAAAAAGAAAAGTAGTTCATTCTATCGCAAAGCCACTTGCAATATTATTAAGACAAAGTGTAGATACAGGCAAGATTTATGATGAGGCACAAATTAGCATATATTACCCCTACTTTCAAAAGTGGATCAAGACTAGAGGCAAGTAATTATAGGCCTGTGAGTCTAACATCACATATTATGAAAGTGTATGAAAGGGTAATGAAGAAAAATATTATGAAACATTTAATAACAAAAAAATAATTTGTTTAATAAAGGACAACATGGTTTTCGTACCCGGAAAAGTACACAAACCAACTGTTAGTCCTACCGTGAGAACATATTCAAAAATATGAAAACGCGGAAATGAAACAGATGTGGTTTATTTAGACTTTGCAAAAGCTTTTGACAAAGTAGACCATAATATATTAGCGAAGAAAATTAGAAAACACAATATCGTGGATAAAGTAGGAAGATGGTTAAAAAGAATTTTTACACAACAGAAAACAGATAGTTATTGCAAACGACGAGAAATCGGATGAAGTCAAGGTAATCATCCGGTGTGCCGCAAGGTACGGTGTTAGCTGCATACTGTTTGTTATTATGATTGAAGACATAGACAATAATGTGAAGGATTCGGTAGTGAGTTAGTTTCGCAGATGACACAAGAATAAGTAGAGAAATTACTTGTGATGAAGATAGGAAACGCTCTACAAAGAGACCTTAACAAAGTATATGATTGGGCAGAGGTAAATAGGATGGTATTTAACTCTGATAAATTTGAATCATAAATTATGGAGACAGAGAAAGAAAGCTATATGCATATAAGGGACCTAATAATGAGACCATCACAAATAAGGAAGCAGTTAAAGACCTTGGTGTGATGATGAATAGGAACATGTTATGCAATGATCAAATAGCAACTCTGTTGGCAAAATGTAAAGCAAAAATGGGAATGTTGTTACGGCACTTCAAAACAAGAAAAGCTGAACACATGATTATGCTTTATAAAACATATGTTTCGTAGTCCACTTGAATATTGCAATATGATATGGTACCCACACTATCAAAAGGATATTGCACAAATAGAGAGTGTACAAAGGTCCTTTACAGCTAGAATTAGAAGAAGTTAAGGACCTAGACTACTGGGAAAGACTACAATTCTTAAAATTATATAGTCTAGAAAGGAGAGAGAACGCTACATGATAATTCAGGCATGGAAACAGATAGAAGGAATAGCAGAAAATATCATGGAACTAAAATATCAGAAAAGAGCAAGCAGAGGTAGATTAATAGTGCCAAAACTATACCAGGAAAAATAAGGAAAGCACACAGGACATTAATCCACTACGCACCAGCATCGATAATGCAGCGTCTATTCAATGCGTTGCCAGCTCATCTGAGGAATATATCAGGAGTGAGCGTAGATGTGTTTAAGAATAAGCTCGACAAATATCTAAACTGCATCCCAGACCATCCAAGATTGGAAGATGCAAAATATACCGGAAGATGTACTAGCAACTCTCTGGTAGACATTAGAGGTGCCTCACACTGAGGGACCTGGGGCAAACCCGAACAAGATGTAAGGTCTGTAAGGTCTGTAAGGTGTGTGTCTTTTTTTTTTTTTTTTGTAGACGAGTGCATTCAGATACAGGTTGGAATATCCATGCTCATTTGAAGGTGTTAATTTGGTGGTTATTATTTTTTTATCGTGTATTTAGATAGTTTTGAATATCCCTGTTAATGTGAGGTGGGTTTTTTTATTTTTATTTTATTTATTATTTTTTTTTATTATTTTTTTTGGTAATGAAGTTTTTCGACTTGCATATATTTAGATATCAGGTTGGAATAACTCTACTAATTTGAAGGCGATCATTTTTTGTTTATTTCAAGAAGTTTATTTTTTCTTTAATGAAGCTTTTCGACGGGCATTTAGATACTAGTTGGAATATCCCTGCTAATTTGAAGGCGTTGAGTTTTTTTCTTATGTACTGGAGCTTTTCGACGTGCATTTATTTTGTTTTAAGGATTGTATTTTTTTTCCACTTGCGTCTAGATGCAGGTTGGAATACCCCTGATAATTTGAAGATGCACTAATTTGAAGATGCCTGAAGCTATCTTGTCAAAATGAGTGTTTAATGGATGTTCAAAAAAGATATGATTGACTATATTGTATCGAATTCATTGTATGTGCTACTTCGTCAGAGTGAATATTTGATGTGTTAAAAAATATGTAGGATTGACTAGCGTGTATTTAATTCATTATATACTATATGGCTGGTAAAAATGTTCTGTTACAACAGAATTCCATCTAATAAAAGGAGCCCATAATATCACCAAGATAAAGAGAGAAAAGTACTATATTTCAGAGACTGCTGTCTCCCTCTTCAGGTATATGAATGCATATACCTGAAGAGGGAGACAGCAGTCTCTGAAATATAGTACTTTTCTCTCTATATTCTGGTGTTTTATAGGCTCCTTTTATTAGATATACTATATATTGCAGTTGTTGCTGTTTTAGATTTAGCTGGCATTATGCCAGCACGGGCTCTTGCTCATAGAACAGCCCGTATTGTATTAAGGATAGGGAGGTTGTCGTCATAGCGGAGAATTTCCTCTTTAATTTCCCAACCCAAGTGTCTCATTTATTAATGAACCATTTTAGCTAAAATGACCCCAATTTGTCCAACCGTGTCGTGTGCGAGTTAGTGGAAAATAAAAAGCGCCGCGATTTTTTTTTTTAATTTTTTATGTGTTATTGAGCGACACTTTTACCCCCACGGAATTTTGACAGCTCCGCGGAATTTTGACAGCTCCACGGGATGTCCATCGAGGACAAATGAGCAGTTATTGGGTTGACTGTTCAAAGCCAGTCAAAAGAAAAAAAAAATTTTGTTAAATAATTTTTTTTTTCCAGAGAGATTTCACAGCTTAATTTTAGGTTGCTGCTCTTGTTTTTTGCGTTTGCTTCGTCGCTTTTCCTTTTTATTTAATATTATTTTATTTAATTTTTTATTGTCTTTGTCATTTACTTCTTACTTTATCTGGTACCATTGGAATGTAAAGGAGGCGTGGTTACATATCAGGGAATAATCTGATAATGCCACCACCATAGTCATTAAGTTTGGCTTACTTAGGACGTGAGGGAATTATTGATGGTCTAAATCGTTCCGTGTGAAGTGAAGCAAGATTCTCTCTCTCTCTCTCTCTCTCTCTCTCTCTCTCTCAGATGATAGGTTAGTTGTGTATGTTTCAGGACAAGGAAATTCTTATTAACTGTTCTCTCTCTCTCTCTCTCTCTCTCTCTCTCTCTCTCTCTCTCTCTCTCTCTCTCTCTCCGTGTGTATAGTCCTTTACTGTACCTTCGGTGTTTTTACCGGTTTTTTCGACCGAGGAATTTATAACTGGTGCCGATGGCATGGGCCGTCGTGCAGTGCTTCGTTAAGTTTTATGTCTACTGAACCTTCGGTTTTTTTGTTTTTTACCGGGGGGGGGTTTTTGCGTTTTTCGGCCGAGGACTTTATAACTGGTGCCGATGGCATGGGCCGTCGTGCAGTGCTTCGTTAAGTTTTATGTCTACTATGTGTCGCTCTTGCTAGAGGCGGCAGGTGTCGCCGTGTTTGTCGCTGTTTTCCCCTCTTAATTGTCAGTGTACTATAGATGTAAAGTTATCTTCGTCCCTTATTACTTGAAGAGATGTTGATTGGAAACGAAGTGAATTGTTTCCTATAGTAGATTCACATCAACCATGCATTTGATGTCTAGGCCAGTCCATTACGACGCTCCTGATTGGCTGTTAATAAGCCAATCACAAGGGCCTTGGAAACCCTCTCAGTCTCCCTCGAGGGATTATTTTCCACCTCTCCGAGGGTACTGTTGAAAGACTTATCCTTCACGAGAGGTGGAACATAGATCCTACCCATGTGAACCCTCTCTCGA
>NC_061104.1:45735796-45753296 GCF_015104395.2 Macrobrachium nipponense
GCATTGTAGGCATGACTTGAGGTTCTTTGCATCGTCCATTTTGCCCCTAGCTGCACCCCTCTCATTCCTTTTAATGTACCTCCGTGCATATTCTCTTACTTCCATCGTAGCTTCCTACATATCCTAACAGTCGATACCCGTAGGGTGGTAATGCCGTCTGTGCCCCTCATTCGTTGCCATGTAGGCATTACTTTAGGGTCTTTGCAGCGTCCCCTCGGTCCCTAGCTGCAACTACTTTCATTCCTTTTTACTGTACCTCCGTTCATATTCTCTTTCACCCATTTTACTTTCCTACCTCTCCTAACAGTTGTTTCACAGTGCATCTGCTTTGAGGTTTTCCTTCTGTTACACCTGTCATACTTTCGACTCTCCATTTCTGTTTCAGCGCTGAATATATATATATATATATATATATATATATATATATTATATATATATATATATATATATATATATATATATGTATGTATATAAAATGTCCCAGCGCTTGGCGCCTTCGGGCCTAAGTTCCATATTCTGTTCTATTTTGACATCAAGCGATTGATGAATGGACGTGCAACATACCTTTCCCGATTTCAAAGTGAGGGATGTTGACGTACAAAGTGGAGGGTAAATGACTCTCTTCTCTCTCTCTCTCTCTCTCTCTCTCTCTCTCTCTCTCTCTCTCCGCTCTCTCTCTCTCTCTCTCCCCCCCCCCACACACCACCCTCCCTCCCCCGACATTGGAATCTCCAAGACTCTCTCATCTTCCCGTGGCGCTGGTGATTATCCAGGTGATTATCCAGCTTTTAGGGAGGCGTTATTTGTTTATTGCGGATCGTAAAGCGCCCGTCATGCATGAGTTATTGACCTACAATCTCTCGTCGTGGAGCGATGTTGGATATTGTTTCAGCGCTCGGAGTTTTTAATGGCGTACTTGCTCGCTGGGGCAAACGCCAATAAAACGTTTGATTTGGTGGCACATTAGGGATTCATATCAGTGGCGCGATCGGTATGGTCTTGACCTGCCACCTCGGTGGCCGCGAGTTCGATTCTCGGACATTCCATTGACAGGTCAGAGATGTGTATTTCTGGTAGATAGAAGTTCATTCTCTCGACGTGGTGCGGAAGACACGTAAAGCCGTTGGTCCCGTTGCTGAATAACCACTTGTTTCATGCAACGAAAAATATCCATACAAACAAACAAACAAAATCGTAGTGTCGGATATTGATCGTTCTCTCCTAAGATTATAATTTTTTTTTTTTTTTTTTTTTTTTTTACCTATCGCAGTCCTCCAATTCGACTGGGTAGTACTTATAGTGTGGGGTTCCTTAGTAGTCCATCATTTTTTTTTTTTTTACTATGTGCATATCCCATATCCTTCTTATTTTTATTTTCAGGTCTTGATACTTATCCATTTTTCCCTTTCTTCTTCTTCTTCTTCTTCTTCTTATTATATTAATTATTATTATTATTATTATTATTATTATTGATTATTATTATTATTATTATTATTATTATTATTATTATTATTATTATTTTAAAATTCAAGCTTCCAAGAATATTAAGGAGCTCATTAGGAAGAAGTAAGAGGACGTAAATGAAAATACAGAAAGAAGAGGCCCCACTTAATAAAATAAAAAAAAAAGGGGGGGGGGACATGTTTTTGGGTGCAAATGGTGTAAATATATGTTTTTTTTTGGTTTTTTTTTTTTTTTTTGTGCAAAAGGGTGGCAGGTGTATCCGATACGAAGAGCAGCCGTACGAGTGAAATGATTAATGCAGTGAATAAAATAAAAGAAGTTAAAAGAGATTCAATTGTAAGAGGAATTGTTGCATTAAACAGAAAAAGAAACTCGAGACGCCAACTCTATTAACTTGGTGTTTACACCTGACAAGAATCTCTCTCTCTCTCTCTCTCTCTCTCTCTCTCTCTCTCTCTCCTCTCTCTCTCTCTCTCAGCAATGAAACTCTCCAAATATATCGCAGAAAATTCAGTACTGAATTTTTTTCGCAGAGGTATATTTACTAATTAGTTTTAATTTTTGTTTCGTGAATAAATATATTTTTATGATAAAAGAATTATTGGCTCATTTTCCAAAGTATTAGTTTTAATGTAAACACAGCAAAGTATGAATAAGAATAATTTTATTTTCGTGAATAAATATATTTTATGAAAAAACTTTTTTTACTCATTTTTCAAGTATTAATATCAATGTAAAAACTGCAAAACATCAGGTAAAATGTTAAAATTATTTACTAATTTTCAAATAATATTAATGTAAACAGCAAAATATGAGTTAAAATGTTAAAATTATTTACTAATTGTCATATATTAATATTAATGTAAAAACTGCAAAAATCAATTAAAATGTTAAAATAAAAATGCCTCAAAATCTCAAAACAGCTTATCGAAGTAAACATCCTGTACCTCAGTTCAACCTCTCTCTCTCTCTCTCTCTCTCTCTCTCTCTCTCTCTCTCTCTCTCTCTCTCTCTCTCTCTCTCTGTGTCTCATGTAATAGTATTATACAAACACAAACGAGCCTCGACACCTCTTGAAATTCAGAGTTAAACGCCCTTATCAGCAGAGACACGTGAGGTTTCGTGACGGTAGATTTTTGACGTTGCGTCTTTGTTGTGTGTTGGAACTATTAAGATGTTGGCATATTTTGGCAGGGATTTAACAATGTCCCTCCCCCCTACCTCCCTCCTCATCCCTCCTCCATCTCCCTACCCCCTCCATCGCCTCCTGCTGCTGCTGCGGCCTTGGTGAGAGAAGGAATTTCACGAAACAAGAAATAAAAAAAAAAAGGGAGCGGAAGTTTAGAAAGTGCGCCAACCATTAATCGCTTGGTTACACTCGAAAGGTCTCCTCCTCTTTTCTGCTATTCGCCTCTCGCTGTGGTCACTAAAAGAAGGGGGCTTGATCGAGGAGGGGGGGGGGATAGGGAGGGGAGTACCTGCTTCCCTTTTAATATGGGAGCTGCCTGAGTTTTTATATAGGGAGACAGATTATTCTCCTTTTATAAAGTGCCACTTCAGTGCCCTGTTGTGCAGTAGCGCTTAATTTAATCCTAAATTGTATTTTTAAATGTTGGGTCTTTTCGTTTGTAACACAGCATGAATTTATTTTCAAAGTTCATTCTTTTCATATGCGATACAATTGTTGAGACTGCTATTTAAAACAGCAGTAGGAAATACAACTCTTTCAAATATTAGTAGGCACTGCTATTTGAAATAGTTGTATGAAATACTGTTATTTCAAGTAGTAGTATGAACTACTATTTGAAATAATAGTATGAACTACTATTTGAAATAGTTGTGTGAAATACTGCTATTTTAAATAGCAGTATGAACTGCTATTTGAAATCGTTGTATGAAATACTGTTTTTTGAAATAGTTGAATGAACTACTATTTGAAATAATAGTATGATGAACTACTATTTGAAGTAGTTGTGTGAAATACTGCTATTTTAAATGGCAGTATGAACTGCTATTTTAAAGTTATTGAAATACTGCTATTTTAAATGGCAGTATGAACTGCTATTTTAAAGTTATTGAAATACTGCTATTTGAAATAGTTGTATGAAATGCTGCTATTTCAGATAGTAGTATGAACTGCTATTTGAAATAGTTGTATGAAATAGTAGGCTTACTACCCTTTCAAATAGTAGTATGAACTGCTATTTGAAATGTATGAAATGCTGCTATTTCAGATAGAAGTATGAACTGCTATTTGAAATAGTTGTATGAAATAGTAGGCCTACTACTCTTCATATAGTAGTATGCAACTGTATTTGATTGTCACTGATGAAATTATAACATTTATATTTTCATTATATGCCGTTTAAACATCAGTCATGAAGCAATTTAAAGATAAGTACGGAGGCTTAAGATATTTTTATTTATTTATTTATTTTTTGTAGAATCTTCCGCATTCCTCGACTTGGCTTAGCTAACCGTTGCCACGAGCTCACGGAAATCTTAGCCGTATGCCTAGTAGACTGTGGCATTTATAATGGGAGACTTCTAGTACTACTTCCTGCTACTCATAGCTGTAATCTTTCTTCAGTGAGTTTTCACGTATAATTTGATAACGTGTGACAGGCATTGAATACAGAGAAATGAACTTTGTGATAATGAAGTTGAATTCAATTGCGAGTAAATGAAATTTTTTGAGGGTTATAATTTGTAAAAGAACCAAACGTGTAGTGGGGGTTACTTTATTTAAAGCGATTATAAATTACTAGAAAATTATTCAAAAACTGCCCTTTTTTGTAGGAACTTATGAGAAATACTCATATTCAAGGATAATTTCAAAATGAACACATAATTCTGTTTGATACTCGTGACTTGAGTCTGCGTCGTTGACGTTGAATACCGCATTAGATGTAATTAATATATATATTATGAATATATGAGATATATATATAGATATATAATATATATATATATATATTCATATTAGCGTGTAACCGTAGCTATAGTAGATTCAGATCAAGTGTGCATCTGATTGTCTGTTGATAAGTCAGTCACAGGGCTGCAAACTCTCAGTCTCTCGAGAGAGTTCACGTAGGCAGGATGTATGTTCCAGCTCTCCTGAGGGATACGTCTTTCAAAAGTATATTACATTGCTGCAAACAGTTCAAAGTTATTGATAATCATGTCATGCTATTTCTTCTTTCTAAATATGGTTTAACACTTCCTTACACAGTTCTGAGAGTATCAGTAATGCCATAAGCAGGTAAATATATGGTTCGTAGTAAGCAAAAATGGGGCTACCTATATTTTCACAAGAACGTTAGGCCTATACGTTGCCCCATTTTCGAAGTTTCTGAATGGAGACGTTTAAAAGAAACTATAACAAACTTAAGGCTTTTAGGCCTAAGTAATTCAGCACCTCGGAGCACAGCCTTACTATTAAGAATGAGGACGCGTCATTCTCGATTAGTGATGTATAAAGGGAAGTTCTGCCTTTGAAATTCTAAAGGCACTTTAGAGTACAAAAGGAAGGCTCACTGTAGGCGCTCTAGCTTTTTAGAGTGGGACCAGTCAGACCATCTCTCTTTCTTTGGCAAGACCAGTCAGGTCATCTGTTTTTATAACAGGACCAGTCAGGCCATCTCTGTTTTTATATCAAAACCATCCAGACCATCTCTGGTTGCATAGCAGGACTAGTCAGGCCATCTCTTCTGGTTTTATATCAAAACCAGTCAGCCCATCTCTGGTTTTATAGCAGGACCAGCCAGACTATCTCTGCTTGCATAGCAGGACCAGCCAGACCATCATCTCTAGTTTTATAGCAGGACCAGCCAGACCATTAATGGAAGGACGACTCTGAGAGGCTTATCTTGAACTTGAGATTTTTAAAGTCGAGACCTCGACTATTCGGTGATACTCTTAGGCACGACCTCTCTCTCTCTCTCTCTCTCTCTCTCTCTCTCTCTCTCTCTCTCTCTCTGTTCAGGTCACGTTTAACAGAACAAATGTTGCCGTGGAACAGAGGGCTTGAATTTTACTATTCGTACGAGAGAAATATGTCGGGAAGAGGAGGGTGAAAAATTGGAAGGGAATTGGCCACAGTCTCTCTCTCTCTCTCTCTCTCTCTCTCTCTCTCTCTCTCTCTCTCTCTCTCTGGGGTAATACATGATGACTTGCAGTGCTGAATTTGTATAAAGTGGAAACGTGTGAATTAAAAATAAAGTAATAGTTACTGAATTGTGATTTTGAATTTGTATGCAATAAAAATGTGTGAATTGAAAAGGACCTAAAAGCTACACTTTACTTCGTTTATTATTTGTTTATTCTCTCACTAAAGGATATATTTTTTTCTTGGCAAAGGCAAAAGTTCTCAGGGACGAACCCTAAGGAAATCATTCTTTTTCCTGAGTGAAAATGTGAAGAAAAATGGGAACACGACGTAACAAGACCCTAGGCCACTCCTCCTCCTCCTCCTCCTCCTCCTCCTCCTCCTCCTCCTCCTCCTCCTCCCTTGCCTGCTACCTATGATGATGGTAATTGCTCCTCATTACGGAAGGCAGTGAGCGATGGTCTCATTTACAAAAGATCAGAAGTGATCATGTGATGCTGCAGCCTCTCTCTCTCTCTCTCTCTCTCTCTCTCTCTCTCTCTCTCTCTCTCTCTCTCTCTCTCTCTCTGTGGTAAATATCCTCTTGGGACAGATGCGGTATCACTCTGCTTTTTACTCCTGTTACTGGGTCATATTTTTCTAAGACACTTTACGAGATGCGACATTTTTATCCAATTTATAAAAAAAAAAGGGGGGGGGTTGTCCCCCTCCTTGTATACGAATCCCCGGCGGGTGAAAGCAGTACTGTCAGTGCACCTCACGCGGTATATGTGTATGCATGTATTTGATACATACGTACATGAATATGCTTATAATAGTTAATGTTTATGTACGTATAGGTTTTACTTGTAATGAAGACAATAACCTTCGACCTTCTAATATTTATCCATTTACTTTGTTTTTTTCTTCTTTTTTTTTGAGACGTTGGTTGTTGCCCTATTTTCCGGCAACAAAGACGGCGACGAAAAAAAAGAGGATGCATTATTGATGCAAGATTCCCCAAAGGGTTTGTCTGAACCTCACCTGTAGACTGTAGACGACCTCCATTAATTTATCCGTGCTGTCGTCGCCGAAGTAGTTTCTCTCCTTTTTTTATTTTTTTATTTTTTTGTTGGGGGAGGTCTATTTATCAGACGGCTATTTATTTTACGGCGTTTGTTTTCTTTTTAAGTGTTGTTATAGTTGTTTAGGTAGCAGGCTTTGCCTACGGTGCCAATTTAGTGTCGTGCTCACAAACACACACACACACACAGTATGTATGTGTTCGTAGTTATACATACGCAGGTAAGTCATTTTTCTTAGTGTATATACACATATATACAATATATATATATATATATATATGTATGTGCGTGTGTGTATATGTATATATATGTATATATTATATATACACATATATATATATATATACATACATCATACATACATACATACATCATAAGTATAAAATGGCCATTGAAACACTCTGATTTATGGGCCTTTTATACTTGAGACGTATCCTGCTTTAATAGAAGAATTTATTTAAATATATTTACATATATATATATATATATATATATATATATATATATATATATATATATATATACTGTGTGTGTTTATTTATATATTGTGTATAAGAAGAGGATTTTTTATAAGGAGCTTAAGTGAATCGTAAATGTGGTTTCTTGGCCTCTTGTGATTTTGATAAAACGTCCTTGCCTGCTTTCATCTGCCCCAGAATGTGTGAACGTTTTGACATCATGTAACATTATATTTCTTATTTATTGTTTGTTATTGCTGGTAAAAAAAAATCTCTTCATTTCAGGTGTTATTATTTCTCATTGGATTCTCCATTTTTTTTTAAATTATTTTTCCCTCATATTTAAGAGTTTTATTCTTCTGAATTTTTTAAGGCGTTCCAATCAGCTGGAGTGTTTTCACTAGAATTTCATTTTCTATGCTTTTTTTTCGAACGCTTTCACTCTCGAATATGTTTCATTTACGTGACTATACAATAATATCGCTTTTTTTCAATTGGACCAGCAGCTAAAAGACCGGTATTCATTATCATTATACATAGAATGATCATGAAAATGTATTGTTCAAAAGAAGCTTCGAAATCATTCCTTCTCACATTTGAAACAATTCATTACTCGCGCTGTTATTTTCAAGTGAATTCCCTCTCCTTTTCTTCATTTCATCATCACCGACAACCAGAGAGAGAGAGAGAGAGAGAGAGAGAGAGAGAGAGAGAGAGAGAATGACTTTTCAAAGATCATGGGATTCCATCTTGTATCGCCTTCGATTGTTTTGTTTCCTGTTGGGTTGTGTGGGTCTCTCTCTCTCTCTCTCTCTCTCTCTCTCTCTCTCTCGCAATAGCCGCGTTGGTAATGGTTGGAAAGAATCCTATTGGATCTTCGCTGTTGCCTTCGTAGTTTCAATTAGAAAACATTTACAAACTTCGGTTCTCTTTCGCTACGCTATGCAAGTTCGTAAAGGATTTTCTTTGCTTTCGCCGGATTTGACCTGGCATTCACACACACACACACACACACACACACACACACACACACACACACACACACACACACGGATAGTGGGGTGGGGTTGTGGGTGTTGGTACTTCTAAGAACGTGAAAACCTATCGGTGTCGTCTCGTGTGTTTTTGGGCAATAGGTTCGACTTTCTTTTTCCAATAATTTTTTATTATTATTATTATTATTATTATTATTATTGTTATTTTAGAATAGGAAAGAAAGAAGAGGGCAATGGCTGTGGCCTTCTTAGTCATTGGTTAATATTATATATGAATTTATTCTATATAATATATATATATATAATATATATATATATATATATATATATATATATATATATATATATATATGTATGTATACATATGCACATATATTCACATATATAATGCGTATGTATGTGTATGTATTATGCATGATTACCCATACGGATTCACTCCTTAAGGGGAATAAATTACCTTGATCAATTGATGCTTTGGTTATGTGCAACTTGAAATTATGATGCCTTATGTATATATATACTATGTGTGTGTGTCTGTAAATGAAGGATATACTGTCATTACCTGTACTAATGTATTATTTTTCCCTTTCAGGTAAGTAGTACCTCCTTGTCAACATCAGAACCGTAGTAGCCGAAACTTTCGTAAGTACTTGATTTTTTTCTGCTTTCTATTGACTGCGAGTGAACTTTCCAAATGCGGACGTTTGTGAGTTTATCGAAAGTGTATTTTCGATGTTACTTTTACTTATTCCAAACGAATCTTCAGTGACACGTAAATTTTGGGTGAGTTAACACCGCTGGTTATCTCGGAAATCATTTTTATTATTTCCTTTTTTATTATATTACTTAATTTGTGTTTATGTAGTAAACTGTCTTTGGTACTGCCACAACTTTTCCTTTACAACCTGTTGGGCTAATGAACACTCATCCATAAGGGGATAGCGTCGTCAGTGAACCTCACGCAGCGCACTGTAGGCATTACATTAGGTTCTTTGCAGCGTCCTTTCGGCTCGTAGCTGCAACCCGTTTCATTCATTTTCCCGTACCTCCGTTCATATTCTCCTTCTTCCATCTTGCTATCCACCCTCTCCTAACAATCGTTTCATAGTGCAACTGCTTTGAGGTTTTCCTCCTATTACACTTTTCAAAGACCCATCTAGTGTCAAGTTCCTTTTCAGCGCTGAATGACCTCGTAGGTCCCACTAAATTTTATGTTCTGTTCAATTCTATTAACCTGAATCATAGTAGTGATCCTCTTTGAGTCTTCGGCAGTGAGCGAGGCAGTAACTAAGGTCTCCTCGATTATGATTTCACCTCCTTCTCATTTGTCTATATCGTTCATCTTACTGACATCCTTTTTGACGCGTCGCCGCCTGGTTCAGGAGACAGGACGCCCAACAGCTTGGTTCCCAAAATGCGCCCTTGACGCTGTCGGAGGGCGTGGAGGGAAGGGGGCGTGGCGGGTTGGGTAGCGTCTTCTCTCGGCGAATGTCAACACGCGCTGGCTCATTTGTCTTTTGAGTGTTTCTCGCTTGTCATTTTTCATTTTATTAATTTATTTATTTAAGGTTGTGATCTATGACTGGATGTGTGTTTAATCTTGCTTATAATTTTTCATTTTATTCATTTAATTTTAAGTTTCTCCAGACCGGATTGGGTGTGTTATTTCCATCGAGAAAAAGAATATAGGATAAACTTTCACACAGTTATGTCATTACAACCCATTTTTGTGTAAAGATCAATTGCTTAAAGTTTATTTATGTGTGTGTGTATATATATGTATATTATATATATATATATATATATATATATATATATATATATATATATATATATATATATATATATATATGGCGTAAACAATGTCATCTCTAAAAGACCAGCTTAGAAGAGCTAAGTTAGCTCAACCCCGCTTGTGGAGAGAGAGAGAAGAGAGAGAGAGAGAGAGAGAGAGAGAGAGAGAGGGGGGGGGGGGGGGGGAATGGGGGGGGGGGGGGCGGCAAGGCCCCTGTTACAAAGGAGTACCGTACTACTGATAGCCATCAGTCATTTGAGGTTGGCCCAAAGCCATAGACAAAGAAATTGTTAAACAGACCATTATTCTTCTTCGTAGGCATAGTAGGAGACTCGACAAACAAAAGAAAAGGTAAAGAAAGACTTAAAGAATGAAACCCATCCATTCAAAAGTAGCAGGGCACCCAAATGTATTTACAAATAAGTAAATATGCTGGCAACAGCAAAAACAAATATTCACGCAAATACCAATTCCCGTAATAGTACCTGTACGAGTTTAATATTTTTTCCGTACAGTGGAACTAAGAAATATTCACATTTTTCTGTACAGTGGAACTAAAAAATATTCAAATTTTCCCGGACAGTAGAACTAAGAAATATTCATATTTTTCCATACAGTGGAGCTAAAACCATATTTAAATATGTTCGCACAGTGTAGCTGAAAAATTATCCACAATTATACCAATTTCAGGCCTAGTACCTGTACAAATTAACATTTTTTCGCACAGTGGCATTAAGAAATATCCACAACAATACCAATTTCAGATATTTTTATGAATAAAATTTAACATTTTCTCGTACAGTGGAAGTAAAAATATCCACAATAATACCAATTTCAGTAATAGTACCCGTACAAATTTAAAATTTTCTCGTACAATAAAATAAAAAAAATTCATACCAATGTCACTTATAGTAGTAACTGTACAAATTAAAATTTTTTTCCAATGAAACTATTGGTAATAGTAATAGTGCTAGTCTGTATTCCTCCAGACTGGGTAAGAAATAACTATGCCAATAACAGCAGCAAGGTGTGATCCGACTTCCAGCTTACTCGTGATGGGTGCAAGATTTTCCCTTCACGCATAAGTTGTAAAAATTATATTCGTAACTTTTAACGTAAATTAAAACGTGGTAAAATCTACGGTCAAATAGAGCGAAAATTAAATACGCTGTATTTTATTAGAAACTATTATCTACTGTTTAACATGCGCATTATTTATTTTTTATATTTTCATTCTGATAATTAAAGAATAAATAACCCATCCTAAAATTCCTGTATCTTTAACTCAACGCGAAACACCTTTTTCAGATCTTTTTAGTCTCTTCCATAGACCTTTCCTGGCCCCCAACAATAACAACAAAGTAGTTTGTAGGCTGACTCCCCGAATAACCGAAAATGATAATCACATTAATACCAATTTCAGCAATAGTACCAATGCAAATTCAACATTTTCACGTGCAGTGGAACTAATAGCAAAGTCTGTATTCCTCCAGACCGGGAGAAGGGCAGACGAGGAAAGATCAATGTTAAGAGATCTGCCGGAGACGTTAACGAGTACTCGCCAGTAAAGCAAGTGAGAAAAGATCTGAATTGAAAACACGATAAAAGACATCTTGCAGACATTCTTAACGATCCGTTTGAATGGGGGAAATTCTCTCTCTCTCTCTCTCTCTCTCTCTCTCTCGCTCTCTCTCTCTCTCTCGCTCTCTCTCTCTCTCTCTCTCTCTCTCTCTCTCTCTTTCATTGGAAAAAATTAATTTGTAAAGTTTCTACTACTACTATAATTGACATTAGTATGAATTTTTTTTATTTTATTGTAGGAGAAAATTTTAAATTTGTACTGGTACTATTACTGAAATTGGTATTATTGTGGATATTTCAAGTTCCACTGTACGAGAAAATGTAAGGTCTGTAAGGTCTCTCTGCATTTTCGTGTTTCTGCGTATCGTAATATCTTGGTAAAGAGCCGTCAACTGGAATGTTTAGAGAGAGAGAGAGAATATTCCCCCGTGGTTTTATAACTCTACAGGTAGGAAGGGGATTAGGTGAAGATCTACAGTGAGGTATTTGTCCCAGGTAAATTACCTTTAACAGTTTCCGTTTGATATGTACTATATATTTTTCAGGGAGACAGAAGATGCACTGAAAAGCTTTCTATTTTCACTTTAGCTCCACCTCCTCCCTTTTCTCTTCCACCTTTTCGTTATTTATTTTTTGTACTATTTAAAGTTTCCTTGATGGTAATCCAGTGTTTATCCATTACCATTATTATCCTATAAAAGAATTCACCTTGTATATCGATCGTCTAGTTATATTTTTATCCATTTATTTATTAATTTCCTTTGTTTTCTTTTCTGACAACTTCTGATCTCTGCTTTCTGTATTTAAATCTTATCGTCTTCAGTAACTTCTTTGAAATCGACACCATAATCTTTGGAAGATTGGATTTCAAGTCGGTGGCTTGTTCCATACTAGTGGAGGGGTGTGTCTTTTGAATAATAATAATAATAATAATAATAATAATAATAATAATAATAATAATAATAGCTGTCAAATATTCAGAGCAGAATCTGCAAATTCCTGATCTCGTGATTGCAACCCTACTTATTTTCCTTTTTAGTTTTCTGTAAAAGAAAAGTAATGAGATGGCTATATTCTTCTGTCCGTCCGCACTTTTTTCTGGCCGGCCGCAGATCCTGAACACGTACTGAGGCTAGAGGGCTGCAAATTGGTACATTGATCATCCACCCTCCAGTCATCAAACATACCAAATTGCATCCCTCTAGCCTCAGTAGCTTCTATTTTATTTAAGGTTAAAGCTAGCCAGGATCGGTTGTTTCTATTTCAGGTCTTTTATGCCAAATCTAATGAAATGGTCTTCTAGAGTTAACGTTAAAAATAGTGGAAGAAATGTTTATGGCTTATTTCATTCATAACGACGAAATATTCAACTTTCAAGTAAATTTTGCTGGAGTAAAAAAAAATAATTTTGTTTTTTCGTTTTTCTTTCTTACTTTGTAGGTTCGCATCTATCTTTCGTTAATTAGTGGTTTATATTAATACGGACCTTTTCTGTCAGTTCTCTTTCGTACAACTGGAGTATGTTTGTCTTTGAGCTTTTATTTTTATTTTTATTTATTATTATAATTTTTTTTTTGCCTTTGGTGATAAATATGGTTCCAAATTGTCCCTGTCAAGGTAGATTGTTGTAAATTTTACCTTAACTGAGTAATATGTAAACCAGGTCCAACTTTGCAGTTTTGATATAGATTTTCATTTTTTTTCGTTACTTTTGTAGATGAGCGTCCTTGTAGGTTTTATAATCTAGGAGAATATTGAAATTAAATTCTCTGAGGTGCTTGCATTTACGTGTTTCCGTATGCCTGTGATATGTTCATTCTCTCTCTCTCTCTCTCTCTCTCTCCTCCTCTCTCCTCTCTCCTCCACTCTCTCTCTCTCTCTCTCTCTCTCTCTCTATGAGTGTATGTACCATTTGAACTTCAATTTGTGTTTTTCGTATTTCGACCCATTTTATGATGTTGGAATTCAGCGCGTGAGTCAGGTATATCAGGTATTCTTTTTTTTTATATTTTGGGTTTTTTCCATCTCGTCCCCTCTCCCCCTCCCCTCCCCTCCCCTTCCCCCTCCCTCTTTGCCATTTTAAATAAAGACGAGGTAGGAGGAACAAACTTTTTTTTTCTCGTTTTTTTTTCCTGCAGAAGCGTTTAAAGTTTTGGGTTATGGTTTCACTATTCTCAAACGTTCATGGATCCCTTTTTACGAAAATGAATTTATCTCTCTCTCTCTCTCTCTCTCTCTCTCTCTCTCTCTCTCTCTCTCTCTCTCTCTCATCATCAAATTATTTAACACATTCCGATGACCCAAACTTCCCTAAATGCCTGACCTACATCTTGGTTGCAGGACCTTCAAATTTTTCTCCTCCGCTACTATGTATCGATTGACTGTTTGCTTTTTATCCTTGTTTTCTATCGTACCTCGTCCATTTCCTCAACTTTTGTTCCTTTTCCATCTGCTTCCTTCTTTTCTATCGTATCTCGTCCATTTCCTCAACTTTTGTTCCTTTTCTATTACTTCCTTCTTTTCTATTGTATCTCGTCCATTTCCTCAATTTTTGTCCCTTTTCCATTTGTTTTCGTGACGTAACGAAGGTGGGACTAAACGCATCGAATGTGACGTATTAGGCGCGACGACCCTAAGGCCGGAAGTCGCACCTTCAAAACTCGTTATAGCTGACCTTATCGGATCGAGGAGGTCCGGCGTTATCAGTGAGCGACTCGGGTCCGCCGCTGCCAAAGAGGTCGAGAGAGAGAGAGAGAGAGAGAGAGAGAGAGAGGAACCCTCTTGGCTCCTGTCGGTAGGCGAGCAGATTTTGTCTTCCCCCCTCCCCCCCAGGAGGACGAAATCGACCGGATCGTACCCAGCCAAGGTTCCTGTGCGTGAATCGAGCGCTCGTCATTGAGTTGCGTGGCGGAGTGGCGGGGTAAATTTTTTTCCTTTGGGGGTGGGGGGGGCGCCTCTCGCGAAAATAGACGAAGAGGATTGGTGAGGACATTCGGGATGGGAGATTCTCCCATCGCGAGGAAGATTTAGATGCGGTTGGCTGTCCTAATTAGTAAGCTTGATCGTAATTGAGTTGCATGGTAGGGCGCCCCCCCCCCTATTTTTTTTTCTTCTTTTTTTTCAATCAGCTCTTTCGTATTATAGCGGTGTAAACATTTATGAAATAGATGGCGATGACGATTAGCCAATCACACGCCTGTAAACTAAACTCCAGATATAGACCGCCAGCTATATAACTGATATAAAACGGTTATAGTGATTCGAGACGATTAGCCACTCATGAACCTTGTATTAAATGTAACACGTTATTATAATGTGTAAAAATGTAATTACAGGAACTTGTTGAATGGCGTATGGTTAAATTGGGTTTTGTTGTAGTTTTAGTACAAATATATAGTGTAATTGAATTCATTTAGTTTGTAAGGAGATTGTACAAAATCTACTGTACTTAATTTTGAAATTTGGACCAGTACTCTTTTGTAAAATTCATATTATTTTGTATTGTGGTCAATAAAAATATCTATCTATCTATCTATCTATCTATCTATATACCGTCAGTTATATAACTGATATGTGAAACGATTAGCCAGTCATATGCCTTTTAACCAAACTCCAGTTATATAACCGATATGAAACGATTAGCCAGTCATACCCTTTAAACCAAACTCCAGTTATATAACTGATATGAAACGATTAGGTAATCATGAGCTTACAACCAAACTCCAGTTATATAAGTGATATGAAACGGTTATAGAGATTAGAGGCGATAAGCCAGTCGTACACCTATTAACCAAGCTCCAGTTATAGACCACCAGTTTTATAACTGATATGAAACGGTTGTTATAGAGACGTAAACGCAGGAAGGAGAAGGGAGGGCGGGGGGGGGGGGGTACCGACGCGTGCTTGCAAGTGAGCTGCGAGTTATTTGCTCAGGGAAAGTTTTATAACTCTCCATGAAATGTGTTTGTGTGTTTTTTTATTTTCTTATTTTAGAGGCTGTTCAGATGCGAGAGATTGTTTTAACGACCCGTCGTTAAACGTATCCCAAAAAAGATTCCTCTCTCAGGGGCGTTGGGGGGGATAATATAGGAATTTACAAAAGGGGGGGAAGGGGGGTAGGGTTAAACTTTAAAGTTACGGTCCTTCTTTCCGGAGGAATTTTATTCGTTAATATCGTAGGTAGTCATAATATGTTGCGGCTATTATGACCTCAGAGGGTGATGATACCGACGACGTAGTCGTCATAAAGGTGGCTGTATATGACCTGGAGTATGGGATGGATCCACGTAATGAGGAAATGGGGAAAAGAGAGATTGTGTGAGGCTTCCCCAAGTAGGACGAGGAAGATCGCATGTAGACCTAAGTAATGAGGAAATGGAAAAAAAGAGAGAAGTGAGGCTTCCCCAAGTAGGACGAGGAAGATCGGAGAAAAAGATCGGATGTGGATAAATATACGTAATGAGGAAATGGGAAAAAAAAATAGACAGAGGTAGTCTTCCCCAAGTATGTAGGGTGAGGAAGACTCAACCAGCCAACCAGAGAGGAAGATCGCAGAGAGAGATCCCAGAAAGATGGGGCAGGGGAGCAAACGCCAAATTGCCGAGAAAGGAACATCCCGATGATTATCATCTGGAACGACTGTTGAGGAAAGCGCAACGCGACCTTCAGCATTGGAATGCGTTCCGGAACTCGCAAGCAATCGATTGTCTTCTGTCCCCGCTGTCATCCAGGCAGCTGAACTGTGAGATTCTTGTGTTTGTACTTATCCAGTCTCGAAAACTGCGAATACAGCAGTAAGCGTTCGACGTAACCAAAAGATGGTTCGGACAAGCAAAACATGGAATGGAATTATCCATGTTTTCTGTCAGTGAGACTTACTACAGGTATTGTTATTAACGGTAATAACCGTTCGATGCTGACAAAAGATTTGTAAAAGTCAAGAAATGGATTAGAGAGTGCTGCTTGTTCTTATATTAATAGATACTACGTATCTTCTGTGTCAAAGAAACTTATTACAGGCATCGTTCTTTGTTCTATAGTGTTCAAGAAGTTTGTTATTGATTGGTCTATACCTGATTGTGTGAGTGACGTTTCCCATAATTCAGGACCACGTTCCTGCCTAAACTTCTAAACAAATGCCAAAAACCCTGAGTTAAAATGGTAACAATTTAGCCACTTCGTTTATATATAATATATATATATATATATATATATATATATATATATATATATATATATACACACGTACATACATACATACATTCATTATACATAACCGTATGTATGAATATTGTGTAAGAGAGAGGTAGAGAGAATAAAAATAAGAAAACATTCGCATCAACCTCATCCATAGATAATGTAATTTGTCATAAACGCGGCCTTAGGGCCTGTCAACCTCTAACTCCCTGGTGGAGACATATCCACCCCTCCCCCTCCCCCCTTCGCCTTTGATGCGATAAAAACCTCGGCGTCAGTTATACACAGCCGGAATAATCTCGCCCATGCTTTTATGGAGCCACGAGGCTGCCGCTTTTGCTGTTTCTCCTGCTACGTTATTCCTCCCCGAAGCTGTCATCTTTATTTTTAATTTTTTCACTCTGGCCGTGTCTCTGTGATGAGCGTTTTGCTTTTTTAGAGCTCAAAGAACGGTAAAAAAATGTTTTTGGTTACGTGCCGTCACGACTTGAACCGAATGGGAAACTGATGTGGGAGCTGTTATTATTATTATTATTATTATTATTATTATATTATTATTATTATTATTATATTATTATTAAAAGGTGATACTACATGCTGGAAAGAGGCTGTAACATTATATATATATATATATATATATATATATATATATATATATATATATATATATATATATATATGTATATTCATGTATGTATGTATATATTTATGTAAAAGATAAAGGTAATGCCACGGAGGAAAATGAAAAAACGAGAACTGCCAAAATCTTACGGTCTTGACGACCCTTTACTATGGTAAAACCTAAAGATCTCAGCAGTAATTTTTATTTTTTTCATTTC
>NC_061104.1:45758296-45788296 GCF_015104395.2 Macrobrachium nipponense
TGTGTCATGTCTCCCATACACTCCTACCCTCCCAATCTCCTACCTACCCCACACCCACTCGGACGGACAAACAGGTATGCAGGAGGAGGGTGGATGTGTCGTGTCTCTCCTGTTCTTTTTTTTTTCCCTTTATGTGAAATTTTTTTCCCCTTTTGAGTTCTTCAGTACAGGTAAAACAATATATTTTTATCAAGTACACATAAAACAGCTTTACCTTTTACATTGTAAGTGCACTTTTGCCGCTGTTCTTCAGTACATTCATTGTGTTTTTGCCATTTACATTCCTCACCTGTTCGTAAATACACGTTAAACCTCTTTTACGTCTTATGTTTATCGGTAAATGTAAAGCCATCTCTTTTTACGTTCTTCAATACACATGAAGCGTATTTGCCTCTTAAGGTAATGAAATTTCTTGTGAGATGGTTCTCTGGTGATGTCTTGACTCTCTCTCTCTCTCTCTCTCTCTCTCTCTCTCTCTCTCTCAAGTTTATTCATTTGCCATGTGGTTTTTTTCAATTTTCCCATTTTCTCTCTCATTTTACGAAGATAATTCAATTGCCACGTTCTCTCTCTCTCTCTCTCTCTCTCTCTCTCTCTCTCTCTCTCTCTCTCTCTCTCTCTCTGCTTTAATAATTCGCATCTCGCTGAAAGATGCTTCCCTGCAAGCCTCATATTTTCCCGGAATTGGAATATCAGGAATCCGTATTGGGGGGAATCGGGAATGATTCAGCGTGTCCTCGAAACTTAATGAAAGATAGATTCATATATTTATATATTTATTCGGTGTTGTGGACGGAATCACTCCTCATGTCATTTTAACCCAGCACGGACATTTTTCAATCGTATGCTTTTTGATCAGATAGAAACAGGGCACACACACACACACACACACACACACACACACACACACACACACACACATATATATTATATATATATATATATATAATAAAATATATATATATATATATATTATATATATATATATGTGTGTGTGTGTGTGTGTGTGTGTGTATACGTATATATTTATATAATATATATTATTTATATTCAATGTATATTCATTCAAATCCCTAAGCATTTGTGAGTAATACCAAAAATGGGTTTCATAAGAACTCTCTCCTCTCTCTCTCTCTCTCTCTCTCTCTCTCTCTCTCTCTCTCTCTCTCTCTCTCTGTAACATTCGCTGCAGTCTTGGCATTTGTGAGCAATACCGAAAAAATGGGGGTCCAAAGAAATTCCTCTCTCTTCTCTCCTCCCTTCCTCTCTTCTCTTCTCTCTCCTCTTCTCGTCTCTCTCTCTCTCTCTCTCTCTCTCTCTCTCTCTCAGGAAAACGGAAAGCCCTCTAGGAGACACGAGAGAATTTATAGAGTCCTTCAGAGGGAGGGGAAACTGTTCATTTCCTCAATGCCCTCTGTCATCACCACATGTGGCTTGGCGATTCCAGGCTTCGATGAGTCAGCGTCTGGAAGGTGTTTATATGTTCCAGAAGACAGCTTCTTAGGTCTCTCATCTTATCCAGTTGTCGGTCCTGTGGAGCAGAAAGCAGAGGGCATCTCTCTGCTTGCCTTCTTGTAAACTGCTTCATGCCTCCGGTGGAAGTCGTAAAAGGAATTATTGGCGTCTCGTTTACTTAATGTAAGAGATGGCAGGAGCTGCTCTCTCTCTCTCTCTCTCTCTCTCTCTCTCTCTCTCTCTCTGGAAGATTCAGTCTAAATCCCTTGGCATTCGTGAAAAGCGCCGCAAATGGTTTTCATGAGAATCTCTCTCTCTCTCTCTCTCTCTCTCTCTCTCTCTCTCTCTCTCTCTCTCTGGGACATTCGGTGCAGTCTTGCCATTTGTGAGCGAGACCAAATATGGAAGTCATAAGAATCTCTCTCTCTCTCTCTCTCTCTCTCTCTCTCTGGGACATTCGGTGGTCTTGCCATTTGTGAGCGATACCAAATATGGAGGTCATAAGAATCTCTCTCTCTCTCTCTCTCTCTCTCTCTGGAACATTCGGTGCAGTCTTGGCATCTGTGAGCAATACCAAATATGGGGGTCCTAATCTCTCTCTCTCTCTCTCTCTCTCTCTCTCTCTCTCTCTCTCTCTCTCTCTCTCTCTCTCAATTTGCCAAGAAGCATAAGAGATAAGTGAGCACACGATGTCTCCTCTTAGGATGGACTAATAAGTCTCTGAGACATCCTAATCCTTGTAACTCCTTGTAATGGAATAAAGGAAAGAACTTTTCCTTTAGTTAGTCGATGGAGGCGGAAGTATGAACGCGGCGTTTGAGTCATAGGCATTGAACGTCACCTATTTTCCCTCGACTTTGTAAAGAGTTTTGAAGTTTTAATGGACGAAGTTCAGCCAGCGATTTAATGAGCACAATTAATTGCAGTCCTTCCCTCCCTCTCTCCTGGCGGACAGGTTGGTAAAGTATATATATATATATATATATATATATATATATATATATATATATATAATATATATATATATATAGATATACATATATGTGCATCTCTCTCTCTCTCTCTCTCTCTCTCTCTCTCTCTCTCTCTCTCTATATATATATATATAATATATATATATATATATATATATATATATATATATATATATATATATATATATATATATATATATATATATATATATACGCAAGTATATAATGTCGCATATCCAATATCTGTATCTTACACCTTATTGATTCTGTACGTACCCCTGCGAGTAAATTTTCAATGACTTGGGAATTAATTTTATTTCGTAGTGAAGTTCCAGAAATATTTCTCACAGCATCCCTCTGCCATAGTCTAATGAAATTACAGATCTGGAAAGCTACTGAGGCTAGAGGGCTGCAAATTGGTATGTTGATCATCCACCCTCCAGTTATCAAACATACCAAATTGCAGCCCTCTAGCCTCAGTAGTGTTTATTTGATTTACGGTTAGATTTAGCCACGATCGTGCATTTGACATCGGTATGAGTGCCTACAACACGGGCCACCAGCGGGCCATGTCTGAAAGTGTCATGCGCCATGACTGAGAGATTCGTAATGCAAGACATGTAGTACAGAAAACCTCGGCGCATTTTTTACTTATTTTTTTATTTGTTTCCTTGCTTTATGTATATTTGGTATTTGTTTTATTGTAATAGATTGAACCGTAGGATACTTCAACGTATAAACTACGTATATTGATCAGAAATCACGTCCTGGATAAAAGAGAATAGCTTATTTTACACGAAAAAGAAGACCCAAATATTTACACATTTACATCCATGAAATATTTTCATATTATCTCTTGTCATTCAGTTATATTTTTTTATTTTTTACTTATTCCAGCGCCTTATATGCTCCCTTTTACTTTTATCATACTTCACTTATATTCGAAGATATTCTTACTTTTTTATTTTATTTTATTTTATAAATTTTTTTTTTTTTTGGGGGGTTCACTCCAGCCGTTCATGCGTGATGCTGCATTTGGTGTCCAGGTTTTAAAGGCGTCTTGCCTGTGGAGAATCTCTCTCTCTCTCTCTCTCTCTCTCTCTCTCTCTCTCTCTCTCTCTCTCTCTCTCTCTCTCCTTCCGTTGGGATGGAAATAGCTTCCTTACAGTTCCTTACAGTTCCTTACAGTTCGTTCGGGTTGCCCCAGGTCCCTCAGTGTGAGGCGCCTCTAATGTCTACCAGAGAGTTGCTAGTACATCTTCCGGTATATTTTGCATCTTCCAATCTTGGATGGTCTGGGATGCAGTTTAGATATTTGTCGAGCTTATTCTTAAACACATCTACGCTCACTCCTGATATATTCCTCAGATGAGCTGGCAACGCATTGAATAGACGCTGCATTATCGATGCTGGTGCGTAGTGGATTAATGTTCTGTGTGCTTTCCTTATTTTTCCTAGTATAGTTTTGGGCACTATTAATCTACCTCTGCTTGCTCTTTCTGATATTTTTAGTTCCATGATATTTTCTGTTATTCCTTCTATCTGTTTCCATGCCTGAATTATCATGTAGCGTTCTCTTCTCCTTTCTAGACTATATAATTTTAAGGATTGTAGTCTTTCCCAGTAGTCTAGGTCCTTAACTTCTTCTATTCTAGCTGTAAAGGACCTTTGTACACTCTCTATTTGTGCAATATCCTTTTGATAGTGTGGGTACCATATCATATTGCAATATTCAAGTGGACTACGAACATATGTTTTATAAAGCATAATCATGTGTTCAGCTTTTCTTGTTTTGAAGTGCCGTAACAACATTCCCATTTTTGCTTTACATTTTGCCAACAGAGTTGCTATTTGATCATTGCATAACATGTTCCTATTCATCATCACACCAAGGTCTTTAACTGCTTCCTTATTTGTGATTGTCTCCCATTATTAGGTCCCCTATATGCATATAGCTTTCCTTCTCTGTCTCCATAATTTATTGATTCAAATTTATCAGAGTTAAATACCATCCTATTTACCTCTGCCCAATCATATACTTTGTTAAGGTCTCTTTGTAGAGCGTTCCCTATCTTCATCACAAGTAATTTCTCTACTTATTCTTGTGTCATCAGCGAAACTACTCACTACCGAATCCTTAACATTACTGTCTATGTCTTCAATCATAATAACAAACAATATTGCAGCTAGCACCGTACCTTGTGGCACACCGGATATTACCTTGGTTTCATCCGATTTCTCATCGTTTGCAATAACTATCTGTTTTCTGTTGTGTAAAAATTCTTTTAACCATCTTCCTACTTTATCTACGATATTGTGTTTTCTAATTTTCTTTGCTAATATATTATGGTCTACTTTGTCAAAAGCTTTTGCAAAGTCTAGATAAACCACATCTGTTTCATTTCCGCTTTTCATATTTTTGAATATGTTCTCACGGTGGACTAACAGTTGGGTTTGTGTACTTTTTTCCGGGTACGAAACCGTGTTGTCCTATATTAAACAAATTATTTTTTATTAAATGTTTCATAATATTTTTCTTCATTACCCTTTCATACACTTTCATAATATGTGATGTTAGACTCACAGGCCTATAATTACTTGCCTCTAGTCTTGATCCACTTTTGAAAGTAGGGTGATATATGCTAATTTGTGCTCATCATAAATCTTGCCTGTATCTACACTTTGTCTTAATAATATTGCAAGTGGCTTTGCGATAGAATGAACTACTTTCTTTAACAAAATAGCAGGGACTCCATCCGGCCCTGCAGCAGCTCCATTTTTAATTTCATTAATTGCCTGCACAATATCAGCTTCATTAATTTCTATGTCAGCTAAATATTCACTATTTTCGTCCCTTACTTCTATATCATTATCTTCATTATCTATTCTAGGGGTGAATTCTCTCTTATATCGTTCTGCCAGTATGTTGCAAATTTCCTTTTTTTCATTCGTTAATCTCCCTTCAATTCTCAGAGGGCCTATTTCTATTCTTCTTTTATTCATCTTCTTCGCATATGAGTATAATAGTTTGGGGTTTTGCTTGATATTTAATAGGGTTTTTTCTTCCAAGTCCCGTTTTTCATTTTCTTTTGATTGTATAATCTTTTGTTCTGCATTTTCTATCTTACTTTTTAGTTCTATAACTTTCCATGCATTTTTTTCTTTTGCAAGACCTTTTTTCCACTTTCTGATTTTCTGGAACAAGATCCTTCTGTCTCTTGGTATGCATGAATGATGTTTACTTTTCTTCTTCGGTATATATTTATCCACTATTTTCTCCAATATTTTATATAATATCTCCGTATTTACCCTTATGTCATCACTTACGAAAATGTTATCCCAATCTTTGTTTAATTCTTCATTAATTTCTGACCATTTTATATTTTTACTGTAGAAGTTGTATTTTCCATATCCTTCCCACTTTTTCATTTCTTGCTTATCTCTATTTTCACTTGCTTTGGAATGGACTGTTAATTCTATGACATTATGATCTGAAATACTCGCATTATAAACTATTATTTCTTTAACATAATTCATCTCGTTCACAAATACTAGGTCTAAAGTATTTTCCTTTCTTGTTGGCAGGTGATTTATTTGTTGAATGTTGTATTCTAGTAGCATATCTTAATAGCTTTTCAAATTGCCTCTTATCTTCTGCACTACTATTACTCTCTTTTTTATATGTATAAGTACAACCACAGTCTCCTATTCGTTCTTTCCATTCTACGAAAGGAAAGTTGAAGTCACCAGATAGGAGAATAGTCCAGTCCTTGTGATTTCTACATATATCATCCAATTTTTCAATTATTAAGTCAAACTCTTTAGTATTAGGAGGTCTATATATTACTATGTTCATCAATTTTTCAGATTCAAATTCTACCGCTATTAGTTCACATTCTGAGTTACTATATTTCTCATATATTTTTCCTTGTTTTTTGTCTTTCCCATATATTGCGGTTCCCTCTTGATTCCTATTTTTCTATCTGATCTATACGTTTGGAACCCTTTATTTGATCATCATTTCCCATCTCTTGGGAATACCAGGTTTCACTTATATTCATTTATATCTATTTTTCTTTTCATTTTGGGTTAGTACTTCTAAGTACTCTATTTTTCTTTTTGAGTTACTCGTAACTAAACCCTGCGCATTCATCACTATGATGGTTTGCGTGTTTTCTCCTTCATTTAATATTGGTAGTAATAAGGATTTTCCCATGTCTCTTTCCTGTCGGTATGTTGTTCTTTTTTTCATTTCCAGAAATTCTGACATTAAAAAATCCAACTTTTCCATAATATTTGATCTTCCTTCATCATAATTATTCATTTTGTGTCTGAATCTGCAATTTTCTCCGTTTCTGCAATATCCTCTTGCATAATAAATACAGTTATTATCTCTTGAGTAGAATTTCGGAGCTGATGCTTTGAAATTTTTTTGCTGACACCTCTGCTATCTCATTGGTGGTTTGCTTTTCTCTTTTACCTGATATTCTTGATTTTCTCTCTTTATTTGTTTCTTTCTTATTTTGGATTTTATTACTTGGTTTGGTTATTTATTTGATTATGATTCATGGCTACAGGGTGCATATATTTGCATTTTTTGTTGAACTTACATCCTTTTCCTTCTTTTAGGTTTTTACATATTTTTGGATGCAGATCTCTGCAATCATCCCCATAGCCATCTAAGTATGCACATTTACCATATATTTCTAGTTTTGACATACCTAGATGTTTGTAGTAACATCTTTCTCCAAATCTGCAATTCCCTCTTTTCAAAAGGTTGCAGATTTTGTCTTTCTTGTCTATTTTTTCCTCTTTCCCGTCATTGTGTAGATCTGGGTAGAGCCTCTTCGGGATTTGCTTTTCTGTTGTCATATCGTAATTTATTTCTTCGTAGGTATGCTGAGTAGGACTATGCATCTTATCTCTCTCTCTCTCTCTCTCTCTCTCTCTCTCTCTCTCTCTGATAACTGGTAGGGATATATATATATATATATATATATATATATATATATATATATATATATATATATATATATATATATATCTCATAGCCTAGTAGGGATATACATCTCTCTCTCTCTCTCTCTCTCTCTCTCTCTCTCTCTCTCATCATACGGAAAATACAACTCGAATGGACAACTCACCACAGATGTCATTAAACACAACGCGATTGGATTTATTTCTAGGTAACGAAGTTTGTCTTCATTTTATCACGTCATTGGTATTTTTCTGCGGTTTCACAGTCGTAAACAACTACGGCGTGTCCTTCATAACCTATTGTGTAAGGGAACTACATGGCGTTGATTATAAAGCAGGTATAAAATGACAAGTGCTCTCGTGCGCATAACTGGGTATGACGTCATTTCTAAGACCGATATGGGCCTATAGCTGGTTCACTTAAGGTAGATTCTTTGGTGAACCCTATTCCTGGAAGACGTTTGTTTGGCGGCCGCTGATTGGCTGGGAGCTGCCTACCTCCCGGTACCAGCCAATCAGCGGCCCACAGACAAATGTCTCGTAAGCATAGGGCTCAGCCACGAATCTACCTTAAGTGAACCTGCTATAGTATATAGGTTGCCAAAGCATTCTCTCGCCACAAATTTGTTGGTGTCACGAGAGTGTCACGAGTCTCTCCTGTCGTGCACGCTGTGGGGAGAGGGGGGGGGGGGGGGGGGAGATTGTGTTCGTGGGGCGCACGACAACGGGTCGTCTTTCCGAACTATAGTAGATTCACATCAACCGTACATTTGATGTCTATGCCAGTCCCTTACGACGCTCCTGATTGGCTGTTGATAAGCCAATCACAGGGCTGGAAACTCTCAATCTATTTCGAGAGTTCACATAGACAGGATGTATGTTCCACCTCTCCTGAGGGATGCTTTTGAAAGACGTATCCCTCAGGAGAGGTGGAACATAGACCCTAGCCATGCGAACTCTCTCGAGACACTTGAGTTTCCAGCCCTGTGACTGACTGGCTTATCATAAAACAGCCAATCAGGAGCGTCGTAAGGGACTGGCCTAGACATCAGATGCACGGTTGATGTGAATCTACGTACTATTGTCGTGTGCCTTTGTTTGTTTGGATCGCTGCTTTCCTTCTTGTGCTTGTGACGCAGTTGCCAAGTTGACTGCTGCAACAGAGGTCCTCTTTGGGCTACATCACCGTTCCAAAGGACCTCTCTCTCTCTCTCTCTCTCTCTCTCTCTCTCTCTCTCTCTCTCTCTCTCTCTTCTAAGATCAGGCTCGGCCAAGATTTTTGTCTTGATAGGCAGTACCATTTAAGTTCTTGCAACGCATTCTCTGCATTTGCAGGTAAGACGATGATTGGATTTGTTTCTTGGTCGCTTGTTGACAGGCATTTTTTCTGTTTTTTTAGTTTGTGTAGTCAGAAATTTTTTTTTAACTATTTATTTTCTGGCCATGTCGTTTGATACTGATATGATTTGAATTAGAACCTGTCTTAGAAAATGCTCGTTTCTTGATAACATAGAACTACCAAATACTTATTTTTACTTCTCAACTAGTTAATCCATGTTGTTAAGTGAATTGACTGTATCCTCGAATTGACTGTTTCCTCTATTCTACTGCTAGGCTTTTTGATTTTACCCTTATTTCTTATGGGCTTCCTTACTCATGAGTTGTTTTCATCCAGAACTTTAAATTAATCTCATAATCTTTGGCATAGGATATTAGAATCAGTTCAGATATCCTTTTTATTTTTTACAGCGGGTATTTTTTTTCCTTTTGGTAACTGGATAATATTGAGTAGTTATGAAAGTCTTGTATCTATCAATTGAGCTCCATATTAATTTTGTTGTTGTATGAAGTCGATACCATTTCTTTGTTAACTTTTTCTCAGTATAAATTTCTTGGGAAAAGTAAAGTTCGGAAGGAGTTTATATTTGGAACGCGCTCTGCATTTTGGTCCACGTCTTTAAAATAAAGAGGTGGTGGCGTTAGTCTCCGGGTAAGACCTCTCTCTCTCTCTCTCTCTCTCTCTCTCTCTCTCTCTCTCTCTCTCTCTCTTGTGGAATATGATTCAAATCCCTAGGCATTTGTGAACAGCGCCGAAAAGGGTTTCAAAAGAATCTCTCTCTCTCTCTCTCTCTCTCTCTCTCTCTCTCTCTCTCTCATGGATAGACTTGGGAGTGACGAAATACTTGGCGATGAAAGATTTTGAAGCTTTACTGCCTTATTTTGGCATAATTTTTATGCCGTAATTTTCAAGTCCAATAAGTCTGAGAGGCTCCTTCATTTTATGAATAAAATATTGCTGTTGTTTAAAATGTTTTCCTTCCGTTTTTTATTTTCTATATATTTTTTTCAATTATTGAATAAACTGAAAAAACAGCAAAAGGAAAAAAATCGCCGAAGTTTCTTCGACGCAGTCAACATTTCTGTACAGTGTATAATGCCACGACCCATGAAACAGCCACGGTGAATTATGGTGCCAATAGTTAATCAGCTGTGGAGGGTCTCTTCCGTGAAACTTTTAGCCACGGCCCTGTGGTGGCCAGTGTCGTTGGTACCTATATTGCTGCCAGACCATGATCATGGATAATTTTAACCTCAAATAAAAGAAAAGCTACTGAGGGTAGAGGGCTGTGATTCGCGATGTTTGATGATTGGAGGGCGGATAATCAACATAGCAATTTGCAGCCCTCTAGCCACAGTAGTTTTTAAGATCTGAGGGGGAATAGGAATAGTGCGGAAGAACACAAAAATACTCTTCTCAATAGTTTTATTTTACACAAAACTATAAATGGAAAACTGCAGGAAAAGGTTTCAATTTAAGGATTTTTTTTTATAAACAAAATTGTGATCGGATCTCTCTCTCTCTCTCTCTCTCTCTCTCTCTCTGTCTCTCTCTCTCCTCTCCTCTCTTCTCTCTCTCGCTCATTTTGAAAATTCATGGCGTCTCTCTTCTCCGCTCCTCTCGAATCTCCTCTCTCTCTCTCTCTCTCTCCTCTCATACTGAAAATTCATGGGGTTCTCTCTCTCCCTCTCTCCTCCTCTCTCTCCTCTCATCCTCTCTCCCTCTCTCTCTCTCTCTCTCTATCTCATTCTGAAAATTCATGGGGTCGGTCTCTCTCTCTCTCCTCTCTCTCCCTCACGTTCCTTCATCACTCAACTCCTCTCTCATCTAAATTCATGGGGTCTCTAAAATCTATCTCTTCCTCGCTTCCATCCAATCTTCTCTCCTTCCTCTCTCTTCTCCTCTTCTCCTCTTTCTCTCTCTCATTATTCTGAAATTCATGGGGGATGAGGCAAAGAGGCTGGAGGTCCCACGCGAGTGAGTTATCTCTGATACCCGGCCGGGTTCCCATTGTTCCCAAAAGGGAGCCCAGATTGGGCCTCATTGTTTATGCCATAGATTCGTTTTCATTTTGTCAGCGCGAGAGAGGCAGCTTTTGTTTGTTCCAAAGTGATGTTGATATATGTTTTTTTACTTGCACATTGTGTCAATATATTTTTGAAGGAAGTTAATGGATTTTTGTAAGGCCTTACCACTTCCTATCCTTTACTTAGTCTGTGGAGTAAAGGACGAAAGTCGAAAGGCCTTGCAGAACTCCTTTGTTTTCCTCTTTCCTTCGTGGAATGTCATATATATGCATATAAAATACATACATATATATATATATATATATATATATATATATATATATATATATATATATATATATATATATATATATATATATATATAAAGGTATAAGCCACGAAGGAAAAATCAACAACTTAGTTTCTACAAGATCTTTCGACTGAACGTCCTTTACTCAGTTTGACTGCTGAGTAAAGGACGCTCAGTCAAAAGATCTTGCAGAACTCCGTTGTTTATTTTTCCTTCGTGGCTTATACCTTTATTTATGGATTATCACGTTCCAAACTTTCGTGATTCAGTTATACATACACACACACACACACACACATATATATATATATATATATATATATATATATATATATATATATAATATATATAATAGATATAAAAGACATTCCACGAAGGAAAGAAAACCAAAGAAGTTCTGCTAGGCCTGTCGACTTCTTGTCCTTTACTCCGCAGACTTCAGTAAAGGACAAGAAGTTGTAAGGCCTTACAGAAGTCCATTGTTATATTTCTTTCGTTGAATCTATCTTTATTTATATATTCATTACGTTCGATTATATATACATAATATATATATAGTATATATATACTATATATATATATATATATATATAATATATATATATATATATATATATCGCGCTAGTCGAATTAGTGCGATATAATATGAGCGATAGAAAAGTCTGGCTCCTGCGTCGGAAACCGTAAACAAAATTCTGAACTCATTATTAGTGATCATTGATACATTCACAATCTGATTAGTTGCACTTGAAACCCCTCATTAAAAAGAATTCGTTTCAAAAAAGGATTATAGATAAATGCCATTTTGTTCTCAGCACGAGAGATATATATCCTAGTTATGGCAGACATTAATGGTGTTGTTGTGTTCGGTACGATTCTAGTTTTAAAGGTATTAAGAAGACAAGGAAGTTATAATTCTTATTTCTTGAAAGACTTATATGAAAAACTTTTTTTTATTCTAATTATGATATAATGGAGTTATTGTGTTCGGTATGATTCTAGTTGAAGATATTAACAAGAAGATATTCTCGAAAGGCTGATATGAAAGAATTATTTTTGTTCTAATTAATGATATAACTGTGGCTGAGAAACTTCTGGGAAGTTCCTAAGAATTTACTTCCGAGGTTTTCATGTCCAAGGCTTTTCACTTTCAGTTCGTTAAAGTAATGAGTTATACATTTTTGTTTTTTAAGTGTTCAGTTGCTTTCTCCGCCCTTCGGAGGTATGTGAGGACGGATATTCAATAGATATATCAATTGGCCAGTCGTCCTTCTAATTTAATCTTTCATGCTCCCACTTTTTGGATCGCTGTTCCAAAAATCTTCAAGTAACCTCTCCAAGGATTGAACACTACTAATATATTTGCAAAGGAATGGGCATTATCAATCTTTCTGCAGTAATTGCAAGGCTATATTTTGATTGTTTTCAGTATAACTTACCGAGATTACGCGATGACTTCTTGAGATTGTAATTGAGAAGTATTTATGGCCTTTTATCTGTCAATTTTGCACAATTACAGCCTTTATTCTGTATTTTGCACAATTACAGCCTTTATTCTGTATTTTGCACAATTACAGCCTTTATTCTGTATTTTGCACAATTACAGCCTTTATTCTGTCCATTTGGCACAATTACAGCCTTTAATATGTAAATTTTGCAATCGTTTTTCAAGGCCTTCTGTGCAGTGTAAACTAAAAAAAATTAGTCCTTGCTTTCATCATAATGCGAAGACAATCCTCAGTGAATATTATTTAATCTCTTCAGCATGATGCAACCTCGGCAAAGGAAACAAATAATAAGAACCACCAAATGGTATTATCTCAAATCTCTCACCACTTCACCATTTATTAGGAAGTCATTCATTCACCTTCTGAAATTGTCGACCTTGGCAGAGAAAGGAGAGATTGTGAAATTCCTGCGCATAATGAATGTATCTGCCAGATATTATGTAACGTCGACACAGTTAGGTGAATATTTAGTGGGTCATGATAGTCTCTTCCCAAATTTAGGCACTGAGGTCGTTTGAAAAACCAGAGGTTTAGAATCTTGTAGAACGTAGAGCGGGCCAGATTTCTTAGGTCATAAAGGCTTTTTGTTCTCTCTCTCTCTCACAGCGCCTCAGCGGCGTGGTTGGTATGGTATTAGCGTCCCACCTCGGTGGTCGCGGGTTCGATTCTCGGCCATTCCATTGCGGAGTGAGAGATGTGTATTTCTGGTGATAGAAGTTCACTCTCGACGTGGTTCGGAAGTCACGTAAAGCCGTTGGTCCCGTTGCTGAATAACCACTGGTTTCGTGCAACGTAAAAGCACCATACAAACAAACAAAGAATCTTTCTCTCAAATATAAACAAAGCCACACAAAACCCTTCGCTCTCCTCCTTCCCTCTCCTCCTCCTCTCACATTCTCTCTCTCTCTCTCTCTCTCTCTCAAACATAAACAAGGCCACAATAAATGCATCCCCTCTCTCTCTCTCTCTCTCTCTCTCTCTCTCTCTCTCTCTCTCTCGTGGTGCTGTCGGTAGCTTCCTTACTTACCCAGCGAGTGGACTAAAGTTCGACCCCTTGTTAACATTATTAGCGAATTTTGTCTCTAGTTTGTAGTCGACTGTGACGGATCAAGGGACAAATTAGAGCAGGGCCTGAGGCTAGCAACCTCATCCCCTTAAAAAAAAAAAAGAAAAAAAAAATTCAAAGGACCAGAAACTTTCGATACGCTCCGTTGCCATCCATTATGGGGAAAAAAGTGAAAAAGAAAAATTAACCTCTTGATGTTTCTTATTCTTTATGAGACTGTTTTCATTTTCTGGCTTCACGACCAGGCTGTAGAGAATAAATATAATTTTGAGGCATCATAGATGTCATCTTTTAACCCGAAAGTAATTGAAGAAATATTCTCACCCATAAAGACAAATGTCTCTCGAGAATTAGAAGGAATAACTTTACTCTTTTTTTTTTTATCTATGCTTTGTTCTCTTAGTTTCATAGCCAACAATGTTGCGATATTTTCGTGTTTTCAATGGAACATGATTTATATACATATATATATATATATATATATGTATATATATATATATATATATATATATATATATATATAATATATATACACACACATATATACTACATACATACATCATACATACATACATACTACATACATACATCTACTATACACGCATACATTATTTAATGAAAATAGTATATATATAATATGTATACAAATACACATTATATATATATATGTATGTATGTATGTATGTATGTATATCATATTTAAATCGAATGTACTGCTTCTGCCGAAGATACATTTTGCCAAATACATTTTAACGTTCTGATTCAGCCTGATTAAAAAAATAAATACCATTTATTATATATTAGCTATCTTACTAAGTTTTAAGCGCATATGAGTGTCTGATTGATTAGGTATTGTCAGTTAATCACCTGAATGCAAAACTCTCTCTCTCTCTCTCTCTCTCTCTCGTCTCTTCTCTCTCTCTTCTCTCTCTCTCTCTCTCTCCTTGCCTTAAGGATGCTGTGAAAAAGTTATTTTCATTCTTCAGTTTTGCTTCTCCTCCTTGTTCTTCGCCGCCATTAGCAATTCCGTATCATTATTATTTGTTTTTTTTTTTTTTTTTTTTTTTTTTTTTTTTGTTTTTTTTTTTTTTTTTTTTTTTTTTTTTTTTTTTTTTTTTTTTTTTTTTTTTTTTTTTTTTTGCTCTATCACAGTCCTCCAATTCGACTGGGTGGTATTTTATAGTGTGGGGTTCCGGGTTGCATCCTGCCTCCTTAGGAGTCCATCACTTTTCTTACTATGTGCGCCGTTTCATAGGATCACACTCTTCTGCATGAGTCCCCTGGGGCTACTTCAGCTTCTAGTTTTTCCAGATTCCTTTTCAGGATCTTGGGATCGTGCCTAGTGTTCCTATGATTATGGTACATTTCCACTGCCATATCCCATATCCTTCTTATTTCTAGTTTTCAGGTCTTGATATCTTATCCACTTTTTCCCTTTCTTTCTCTTCAACTCTGGTGTCCCATGGTATTGCGACATCAATGATGATACTTACTTCTTGATTTTGTCAATCAACGTCACGTCTGGTCTATTTGCAGCGTAGCACCCTATCTGTTCTGATACCACAGTCCCCAGAGGATCTTTGCCTGATCGTTTTCTATCACTCCTTCAGGTTGCTGCTCGTACCACTTATTATTATTATTATTATTATTTTTTTTTTTTTTTTTTTTTTTTTTTTTTGCTCTATCACAGTCCTCCAATTCGACTGGGTGGTATTTATAGTGTGGGGTTCCGGGTTGCATCCTGCCTCCTTAGGAGTCCATCACTTTTCTTACTATGTGTGCCGTTTCTAGGATCACACTCTTCTGCATGAGGTCCTGGAGCTACTTCAGCCTCTAGTTTTTCTAGATTTCTTTTCAGGGATCTTGGGATCGTGCCTAGTGCTCCTATGATTATTGGTACGATTTCCACTGGCATATCCCATATCCTTCTTATTTCTATTTTCAGATCTTGATACTTATCCACTTTTTCCCTCTCTTTCTCTTCAACTCTGGTGTCCCATGGTATTGCGACATCAGTGAGTGATACTTTTTTTCTTGACTTTGTCAATCAACGTCACGTCCTGGTCTTGTTTGCACGTATCACCCTATCCGTTCTGATACCATAGTCCCAGAGGATCTTTGCCTGATCGTTTTCTATCACTCCTTCAGGTTGGTGCTCGTACCAACTTATTACTGCAAGGTAGCTGATGTTTCTTGCACAGGCTCCAGTGGAGGGCTTTTGCTACTGAATCATGCCTCTTTTTGTACTGGTTCTGTGCAAGTGCCGGGCATTCACTTGCTATGTGGTTTATTGTTTCATTTTTCGTATTGTACTTCCTACATATGAGAATGTTATTTCCGTCTATCGTTCTTTGAACATACCTGGTTCTTAGGGCCTGATCTTGTGCCGCTGTTATCATTCCTTCAGTTTCCTTCTTTAGATCTCCCCTCTGTAGCCATTGCCAATGTCATCGCTGGCTAGTTCTTTAGTCTGTCTCATGTATTGTCCGTGCATTGGTTTGTTGTGCCAGTCCTCTGTTTCTGTCTGTCTTTCTCCTGTCTCTGTATATTTCTGGGTCTTCGTCTACTTTTATCAGTCCTTCTTCCATGCACTCTTTAGCCACTCGTCTTCACTGGTTTTTCAGATATTGCCCCAGTGCTCTGTTTCTCGATGTTTACGCAGTCTTCTATACTTAGTAGTTCCCTCTCCACCCTCCTTCCTTTCGTGTTATGTATAGTCTGTCCGTATTTGCTCTTGGGTGTAGTGCTTTGTGTATTGTCATATGTTTCCTGGTTTTCTGATCTATGCTGCGGAGTTCTGCCTTCGTCCATTCCACTATTCCTGCGCTGTATCTGATTACTGGCATTATTATTGAACCAGAATGAAGATTCAGTCTGAAGTACCTAATTATGAAGTATTTCTGACAATTTTAAGTATTTTTCTCCATTAGATACTAAAAGCCTAAATTGTTGCAAATGATTAATAACCGAGATATAAATGGAGAGGGGGGGGGGGTTACCTGAAGGCCAGGGATAATACTTGGGTGGGATCGCCTCCCCACCCCCCACCCTAGTGTATGTTGCAGCGCCTTATAGTTTATATAAAGGTAGGGTATGCGATGTAGACGTCACTTAAGGTTCTTTGCAGCGTCCCTTCATTAGCCTCCTAGCTGCAACCTCTTTCATTTCTTTTTACCTTACCTCCGTTCATATTCTCTCTCTTCCATCTGGCTTTCCATCCCCTTCTAACTGTATTTTCTTAGTATAACTTCCATCTGGCTTTCCAGGCTCTCTAACAGTGGCTTCTTAGTATAATTAACATTTGGCTTTCCAGCCTCTCTAACAGTTGCTTCCTAGTGTAACTGCTTTGAGGTTTTATGCCTGTTACACCTTTCAGACCTTCTAACTGTCAATTTCCTATTCAGCGCTGAATGACCTCGCATGTCCCAGCGCTTGTCCTGTGGCCTGAATTCTAGTATATTGCCATTGTTCGAGATTAAGGTGAGAAGTGCCCATGAATTCGCGGACGTTTCGCGGAAAAACCTCTGAATGGGACTTCATTATAACCTCTTTGACAGAAGTAATGAGTTTCCGGGGAAATGAGTCGCCTCCTCTCTCTCTCTCTCTCTCTCTCTCTCTCTCTCTCTCTCTCTCTCTCTTTCATTTCCATCCGTTTTCCGCACTTCCCCTTTAACGGTTCCGTTCTGTTCACTTTTCGATTGTTTCTGCTTCCAATAATAATAATAATAATTATGATAATAATGTAGAAACAAATCCACACTTATGTATGGGTACATATATTCGAAAGTAATCTTCCATACAATAAAAGTGGATTGGCCTCTCCATTTCAATAAACGTGCTACTATGAATATTTTTTATATTAATAATAATAATAATAATAATAATAATAATAATAATAATAATAATAAGAGACACCCTTCTCTTTGGAGGCTGGTCTTCCAAATAAGATAACCTTGATACGATGAAGGTGACAGTAATAATAATATACTATATTTACGATAAAAACATTCAAATCAAGATATGAAATGAACTCGAAGAGAGAGTGAACGAAAGAGGGGGAAGTAACCATCTAGAATATAAATGGGAATGAAGAATGATTAGGGTGCAGTGGCCGTAAAATTAACAAGAGGAAAAATAAATGAACTCAAAATAAGAGAAAAATTTAGCGATTTTATATTGGCGAGGATGGGGATAGAGAACAGTTTCACGTAGATTTAAAGATCTTTATTGAATTAGGACCCGCGTCCCTTGCAAGGGAAATATTTGAAGAAGGAGAGAGAGAGAGAGAGAGAGAGAGAGAGAGAGAGAGAGAGAGAGAGAGAGAGAGAGAGTCTTAACTGAAAGACTGAGGAAGCAATATAGAGAATATTTGAGTCCAGAGAGAGAGATAGAGAGAGAGATGAGAGAGAGAGAGAGAGAGAGAGAGAGAGAGAGAGAGAGAGCAATATATAGAATATTTGGAACGTGATAGAGGAGAGAGAGAGAGAGAGGGGGGGTGTGTTACAAGGATTAGGATGTCTCAAAGACTTATTAGTCCATCCTAAGAGGAGACATCATGCGTTCACTTATCTCTTTTAAGAGCAGGTTTTATTGTTCATTCACAGTGTCCTAATGATTTTGTCTACCTTTCTTTTAAACTCTTCCACACTGTTGCTGTTTTCAATTTCAGGTGGAAATTTATTCCACGTGTCACATATCTTCTTTGTGAAGAAGTTCCCACAATGAGATGTGTTGTATCCCTTCAACTCTAGTTTCCATCCATTATGTCTTGTCTGGTTTTCGTTTAACGTAAATACGTTACTGTCTACTTTTGTTGTGCCTTTCAGTATTATGAATGCTTCTATTAGTTGTCCTCGCAATCTTCGTGTTTATAAGCCATACATGTTCAGGCTCTCTAGTCGACTTTGCCTGATGGTTACCAAAGACGACGAGAGAGAGAGAGAGAGAGAGAGAGAGAGAGAGAGAGAGAGAGAGAGAGAGAGAGAATACATGATTCGAGACAGACAGAGAGAGACAAAGAAAACAGCACAAGAGAATAAATATCTGAGTCGTGCCTTCAGTGCATACATTCGGTGGCGGTTTGGTGTAGCCCGAGTGTGAGACTTGGCACTGGGGCTGGCATTGTCATATCGCCCTCTTCGTGGCACTGCAAGCGAGAAGGTGTGGTGGTGGTGGGTATTGTTGATTCAGTCAATTGCCTCGGGTGACTGTGGAAAGAATTTGCAATTGTGGGCGCCCTTAGAAGGGTGTTGTGGGTTTTTTTTTTTTTTTTTGAAAGAGGGGGTGAGTGACGGGTGGTTCAATGTGGAGTTTCATTTGAGTAAGTATTTTTTTTTTTTATTCTTTCTTGATATTCGAGTTTGGTGTTTTAGTTGGCTCTAGATTTCATTTTGCAGTTCTCGAAGTTTCTTGGAGACGATAAAGTCCAGAGTTTGAATCCGATATTCGACAACAAAAATCGACGCTAGAAGAGGGAGTCGTCTTCGGCTTGGTAGGTGAAATTATCTTCATTCTGGAGAATTTACCCGAAAAATAGCTATTGGTCGTATTTATCTTCTCATTTGGTTTGGAAGAGGAAGTATTAGGAAAGGGAAAAAATATGTGAGCTTAGGTCACATTCTTTTTTGTTTCATTCTAAATTGTGTAAATGACTGTCATTGTATTTGTGAAGCAGTCGCTTATTTTATTTTGCATTTAGGTTTTGAATCACACACACACACACACACGTTTTACTATTAAGAGGTTGATAACCCTCTGTCTTTTTTTTTTTTTTTTTTTTTCTAAGGCGGAATGAAGCCCCCACCTCAGGCTGCGACAAGCCACCATAGGTGTGTAATTCACTTCTTAGGTCAGCTGGTATATAATGAAATTAAGAATAGACATTGAAATTCTCTCTCTCTCTCTCTCTCTCTCTCTCTCATCTCTCTCTCTCTCTCTCTCTCTCTCTCTCAAACCACTTGAGGTCTCCCACTGCTTGCCCAAATTGACTATATATATATATATATATATATATATATATATATATATAATATATATATATCATATATATATATATATATATATATATATATTCCGGTAAGTGTATCCTCCCAGTAAAGATTGTGAATTTTTACAATACCGAAAATACCATTACGAAAAAGGCTCTTGGTGCAACCAAAGGAAGAAGAGCTGCTGACCAGACCAGACCTCCTCCTTCTTCCTCCTCCCCGGGTAGAAACAAGGAACAGAAAAAGTAGAAGTTTTTTTTTTTTTTGTTTTTTTTTTTTTGTCTGGTGAAGAAGTATTTGATTCATTTGCGGAGTTTTCTGCTGTTTTGTTTTTATTTAGATGGTCGCTGAATTGTAGTTGTTTTTATTAACATTATAACTTGTTTTCCGAATACGGTGTTCTCTCTCTCTCTCTCTCTCTCTCATCTCTCTCTCTCTCTCTCTCTCTCTCTCTCTGAATTGTAGTTTTTATTAAACTTTATAACTTGTTTTCCGAATACGGTGTTCTCTCTCTCTCTCTCTTCTCTCTCTCTCCTCTCTCTCTCTCTCTCTCTCTGATTGTACTTTTACTAGCAATATATAGTATTTTGTTTCCGAATCTCTCTCTTCTCTCTCTTCGTTTCTCTCTTCTCCTCTACTCTTCGCTCTCTCTCTCTCTCAATATATAATATATATGATATATATATAGATATATATATTTAGATAATATATATACTATACTAGTTAATCATATTTTATATTATAATATATATAGAATATATATATATAATATATATATATTAGACAAAGTCGACGATTAAGTTAGGATGACATGAGCCATGAAATCTTCGACCCTCGGGCCGCCAGATATCGTCGTACATAGCAGTCCTTCTGATGAATAGGAAACTGGATTTGGCCCGAGTTCCACGCAACAGGTTGGGCATCCGCATATCTCGCATTCCCCTCACGTGCAGTTTCTCAACTCTCGACAACAGACGGAGATAATAAGATTATTTCCGTAAATTCATAAGTATTGTTCATCTATATATAGTATATATATATATATATATATATATATATATATATATATATATATATATATATATATATATATATATATATATAGACATACATATACTTATATATGCCTATATATTGGTATACATATGCATATATATATATATATTATATGCATAATATATATATATATATGTATATGTATATGTATTATATATATATATATATATATATATATATATATATATATATATATATATATATATATATATATATATATATATATATATATATATATATATATATATATATATATATATATATATATATATAAACATACAGCATGGTCCACAAAACACATCAATAGGCCAAAGTTTATTTACACGGTACGTTTCGCACATGTTCTATGTGCATCTTCAGTTTGTAAAAATAACATAATAAGAATTGTTAAAATTTACAAAAATTATTTTAAAAATAGTTAAGAGAGAAAAATAAAAAAATTATTACTTATAAAAATTAATATAAACTTAAAAGGTTTACAGTAAAAAAGACCCAGTTCTCACCAAACCACTCAAAGGAAGGAGAAGAACGGATGACTAAGATTTCACACATATATATATACTTACTTTCTCCTTCTGCAGTCAAGCGAAGTCCCTTAATTGAGTTCAGCGCTCCCCATGTCCCTCAAATTAATGTATATATATATAATATATATATATATATATATATATAGATATATATATATATACATATATATATATATATATATATATATACATGATATATGTATATATATGTATATATATATATATATATATATATATATATATATATATATATATATATATAATACATTCATATACACACACATATATATATTCTTAGATCATTCAAGAATATAAATTACCGTTCCTTTAAAAAGTTTTCGGAAGATCTTAAGATTGTTAACGAATATGGAAAACAGCGCTTTAGAGATGAATGTATATACTGGCTTAGAAGAATAATCGTGTGCGTAGCAGTTTTCAAGAATGTTAAAGAAATTGAAAATGAAAAGAAAAATCATTCACTGTTTCCTGGAGAAATATTGGACAATTATTATAGAGACTTTTTCTCTTCTTACATTTCGGTTACAATACCCCTTCGGCAAAGATTGGGCACCCCAATTGCCCTCCACCTTTCAGTCTTGTCTGTCTGTCCGCGTGTCTCTTGTCTGCTTGTCTGTCTGTCCGCGTGTCTGCCATGCCTACCCCCACCCCACTTTTTTTTCTTTCTTTTTTTAATCATACTTTTCCGTAGACCTGGGTTAATTGTAATCAGGATTTTTTCTTCTTATGCTCCGGTCGAGAAGTGTATAATTTACTGCTAATTTCATTTTCCTTTTCCATTTTTCTTTCTCGTGGTCGAGTTGCTCTCATAGAGTCTTTCGGAAAAGAGGACGAAGGAACCAAAAGAGAGAGAAAAAAGGAAGAAAGAAAGCGAATACAAAAGAAAAGGAAAAAGAGGAAAAAAACATTTGAAGTCGCGCGGTGAATTATTCATCGCATTAATTCAGTTTTTGCGGTCGAGGGTAGCGTTATTTTGCGCTGGTTTTGTTAAGGTACAACTGTCCCATCTTCCTCTAGTTTGACGCGGATTTGTGACCAAAGTTGTACTCATTTGATTATGGTTAATGAGATATCAGCATTTATTGAAATTTATTCAAAAGTTTAGTTTTAAGAGGTTCACAGCACTTGAATACTTCGGTAACTGATTGTCGGTGTTATATATATTTTCGTTGTTCCCTGGTATGGCGGGTAGCGCCGTGGAATGATGCTCAGATGTCGTGGGGATTCGCGTCTCCCACAGGGTGATGGAAAATCACTGGCTCTGTATCATGATCAGTTACTGCTGCAGTGTGGGGTCTGCAGTCGGGACGTTAAAACTAACATTCTTTGGAAGCTTGAATTTCAAGTCAGTGACCTTTTTGGTGTGCTTGTTCCATGTGAATAGGTTTCATCTACTGAAATAATAATAATAATAATAATAATAATAATAATAATAATAATAATAATAATAATAATAATAGCTTTTGATATTTCTAGAAGATGATGATGATGAATAATATGAAGAAAACAGGGAGATGTATCCACCCAGTTCTGTAACTTGGTGGTTGCCACCAGACATACTTATTATTCAAGACTTATCTTGGTGAAGTATAAGCGCCTAAGTATATCTTAGTTTAACCAGACTACTGAGCTGCTTAATAACTCTCCTTGAGCTGGCCCCGAAGTATTAAATTTTTATTAACGTGGCTAGGAACCAATTGGTTACTTAGCAACGGGACGTACAGCTTATTGTGGGATCGGAACCACATTATATCGAGAAATGAATTTCTAATCACCATAAATAAATTTCTCTGGTTCCGCATTGGTGGCAGCGTGGAGCGAAGTCGGGCTACCAGATTGATAGGCGAGTACGCATCCCATTCTTGGTTAACTCTTCTCAGGTGATAACAAACCCACCTGTTAGAGAGAGTTAAAGATGGTTAAAGAAACACAGGGCCAGGTAGATCTTATAACATCATAAATGTTGGCACTGAAGTGGCACTCGAATATCAAACAAAACATATGTGTGTGTGTGTGTGTGTGTGTGTGTGTGTGTGTGTGTGTGTGTGTGTGTGTGTGTGTATAACTGAATCACGAAAGTTTGGAACGTGATAAATGCATAAATGAAGGTATAAGCGAAGAAGGAAAGTGAAACACTGGAGTAGCTGCAAGATCTTTCGACTCACGTACTTTACTTAGCAGACCGACTTGCTAAGTAGCCTAAATGGACGTGAGTCGAAAGATCTTGCAGCTACTCCAGTGTTTCACTTTCCTTCGTCGCTTATACCTTCATTTATGCATTATCCCGTTCCAACTTTCGTGATTCAGTTATACACACACACACACACACACACACACACACACACACACATATATATATATATATATATATATATATATATGTATACATATATACATACATACATACATACATAAAGTAGACATCTGTTACAGTTGGAAGAAATCTTTTATTTGCTCTTGCCGCAAAAATCGAAATCCCGAGAAATATTCATGGAATGCCAACTGTTTGTGTAAGACCCAGTGGAAAGAATATTATGCTTTTCGATTTGCAGTCCTCCAGCCAAGTTTCCCAAGGAATCCCAGATAGCATATTCACGGCCGGGGAAACTTTAAGAAGTGGTAGATCTTGTATTCTCCACTCGTCGATTTCTTACTTTCCAAAGAGAACTGTACTGTATATCCAAATCCCAATAAAAAAAAAAAAATACAAGTAAAAAATGCGCCGAAGTTTCTCAAGCGCAATCGAGTTTTCTGTACAGCGTATAATACTGTATGGAACTCTCAGCAACGGCCCATGAAACTCAGCCGCGGCCCGCTGGTGGCCTGTAGGTGCCAGACGCAAGTTCAAGGCTAACTCTAACCTCAGAGAAAATCAAAACTACTGAGGCTAGAGGGGTGCAATGGATGACTGGCGGATGGAAGATCAACATACTAATTTGCAGCCCTCTAGCCTCAGTAGATTATAAGATCTGAGGGAGGACAGAAAAAGTGCGGACGGACAATGGTTTTCTTTTACAGAAAACAAAAAACTATACAGGAAGGGGAAGTCCTCATTGCAAAGGACTGAAAATGGAAATGATCTCGGAATGCAGATGGAATATTCAGTTATACATTTAAAAACAATCTTCACCCCCGTAGGATGAAGAGTCAAAAGGAATAAAGATTCAACTCGCGTGCATTCCTCTCCCCGGCCGATTCTGCATTCTCAACAGGTCAGCGAATCCAGTCGGTTAAAGGTTTCATAATTATATGAATAACGGTCCCCTCCAGGAGCCATCAGTCTAAGTTTAGAAATAAGAGCCCATGATTATGATGGGCCAGACGGCGTCTAAATGCTGGCCGGTCATGCGAACCCTTTGTTCGGATCGAGAGGCTCCTCCTAAGCAGACGAAATTGGACGTTGCAAAGCGAACATTAAGTCTTCATACAAAACTCAAAGTGGTATAGGTAGTATTTGTGCATTTTGTAGAAGGATGGGTTTATATTTTACTATATATTAAGATTTTTTATTAATATTGTTTCAGTCTTGTAAACAAAGTAAATAAATTGGTCTTTGCAAAGCGAGTATTAGGTCTTCATACAAAACTCAAAATGGCATAGACATTATTTTTGCATTTTGTAGGATTAATTTTTTTCACATATTTTACTATTATATAAAAATTTTAGATTAATAAAGTTTTCAGTCCTGTAAACTAAGTAAATAAATTGGGTCTTTGGGGGGCCAACGGGCGAGATTAAGGTCTTCCAACACAACTCATGGTTATTGAATGCTTATTTGTGCATTTTTGTGTAAAGGGATGTATTTTTCTTATATACTTATATATTTTAGATTTTTTATTAAATTATTGTTTCAAAGGTCTTTAAGAACAAAGTAAATAAATTGGTTTATTTGGCAAAAGAAGGAGTAATTTAGGGTCTTCAATAAACAAAACCAAAAATGGCATCAAAATATAGACATTATTTTGAATTTTTGTAGGATTAATCACACATGTACTATTATTATAAAAATAGATTAATAAGTTTTCAGTCCTGGGAAACAATAAAATAAAATTGGCTTTGCAACGCGAGTATTAAGTCTTCATACACAACTCAAAATGGTATAGATGTTATTTGTGCATTTTGTATAAGAATGTATTTTTCCTTATATTTTACCATATATTAAGATTTTAGTTGAATAAAGTTTTCAGTCCTGTAAATATTCTCTCTCTCTCTCTCTCTCTCTCTCTCTCATCTTCTCTCTCTCTCTCTCTCTTTCCTCTCTCTCTCTCTCTCTCTCGTCTCTCTCTCCTCTCTCCAATCCATCTCTCTCTCTCTCTCTCTCTCTCTCTCCGTGCCTGCATACATTACCTAGGGTCATTGACAACTTAGCCTTGCAATGCAGACATCTTAGTAGTGCACGTAGAACTCGTGATTGAGATTTTATAGCGCGTCTTCTTGGATTCTTGGATGGAGAGGAGGAAGGTGTCAGTGTCACACGTCTTCAGACCCCCTGGGGCCTGGGGTGTGGGGGGTGGGGGGAGACGGGTTCGTAGGTGTTGGATGTGTGGCAGCCTCCCAAATTTCAGGGCCAAGGCCGAACAGCTCTCACGACTATGATCTTAGCAACGTTATTTATATTTGGTGAACTTTGGTGGGACTTCCCTTGGCTGGCTCTCTCTCTCTCTCTCTCTCTCTCTCTCTCTCATTCTTCATCCTTTATCTTGCCTGCACCTGATCCCCTCGTCTCTCTCTCTCTCTCTCTCTCTCTCTCTCTCCTCTCTCTCTCTCTCTCTCATCGTGCATTTTCTCTGAAGCTGAGTCATTTGATGATGTTGGCTTTGGTTTGCATCACGAGCTCAGGTAGTTTTAACTACATATTTTCGACAGATACTCTCTCTCTCTCTCTCTCTCTCTCTCTCTCTCTCTCTCTCTCTCTCTCTCTCTCTCTCTCTCTCTCGTCAACATGATGTGGTTACCCCTTCTTGAATGAGTTCTTGATCCTCAGACAATTCACGTTCATTATCAGTTGAAGTTTTCCCCTTCGCTGCGTCAAAATAAATGACGTAATGTAAGTCGCAACTTGAGGGCGTTCTGAGATTTGTGTGTTTTTGTGGGTCGTCTGTCACTTGTGAACCGTCGCTTTCGGACTTCACTTCAACTTTTGTCTTTATAATACGTTTCTGCTGATGGCATCTTTTCCCAGCTCCTCTGGTCGTCAGAATTTTTATTCTTGTACCTCATCCGGGTTGTCGTGGCAACTTCTCGACCAGCTTACGTGTATGACAGGAAAGAGGAGGTCCCTGTCAAGTGTGGTATGTCTTGTCTTTTTGTTCTGCGTGGCTGTCCGCAGCTGCCAGGAATCACTTCACAACAGGGGTGGCTCCTAGTTCCTGGTTTTTACTTGACTAAGATGGCTGTAAAATTGGGACTCTTCAGACCATCGCCAAATTCTAATTTTTCTTCTCAGATTTCCTTGGTGACCATGTGTCTCTTCAGTATTAGTATATAATCTTACTCTTGCTTCCAAATGAACACCAAGTTCCTTGGTAGCTTGAATTTCAAGTCAGTGGCCCCTTTGGGCGTGTTTCATATGGAGGGCTCATCTTCTAAATAATAATAATAATAATAATAATGCAGTGTTCATTGTACGAATATAACTCGTTTAATATACAAGATTGGGTACACCTATGTTGTTTGGATTTGGACTGTTTAAAGCCATACATATTTACGAAAAGTAGACGAAAAAATATTCTTTGCGGTGAGCATGGTCTGAAGGCGGCTGACATCTGCATCATACTAAAGTTACTAAAGTCAGGCTTCTTGCCCTGAACTTGCCGTCTTCAAAGACTTGATACTTCTTTCACTTATGTCCAATACGGTACTGAAGCCTTTACGAAACATTGCTTTGCTTTGGGGAGAATTTGGGGCTTGCTGATTTTTTGCAACAAATTCCACTTCAGTGGAGGAGCAGAATTACGATTCGACAATTAGATGGATGTGTGGTTTAAAGCGCGTCACTGTAGTCCTAAATTCTTGTCTTTCGTGGTTCGATCCCACAGGACGACGAACTTCTTATCAACTAAGAAATTCCCGTTCGGTTAACTTACATGAAAATATATTATTTCCAAGGTAGAGTGAATTGGATATTGAAGGACATTTTTAGCTTAATGGTTTCATACATATATATATATATATATATATATATATATATATATATATATATATATATAGTATATATATATATATATGTTATATATATTATATAGTGTGTGTGTGTGAGTAACTGGAAAATTGTTCTATAACAACAGAACTCCATCTAATAAAAGAAGCCCATAAATGCCAAAATATAGAAAATGAGTACTGCTTCTCAGAGACTGTACCTAATGTCTCTCTCTTCAGCACATTCTCTGAAATATAGTACTTATTTTCTATATTATAGCATTTTTATGGGCAATAATATATATATATATATATATATATATATATATATATATATATATATATATATATTATATATATATATATATATATGTGGTGTGTGTGTGTGTGTAGTGTGTGTGTGTGTGTGTGTAATATAATGTAATATAAAAATAATAATAAAAGGAGCCAATAAAAATGCCAAAATATAGAAAGTAACTACTATATTTCTGAGACTGCTGTCTCTCTTCAGGTATGTAATGAATGAGAAAAGTTACAGAAAAGGCGTTATTTATACCAAAAGATCCATCCACGGGTAGCCATTTTACTAAGTCACCCCCACTGATAATTCCTCTTGAATCTTCTGAAGTGTTGGTTGAAGGAAGATTTTATCTATGATATCTGAATCCCAGACATCTTTTGAGAAGTTTATTACCTGTCTTTGTTTTATCAAGGCTGACTCTATCATCTGACTGTTGTACTGACATTAGCAGCAAATGTCGCTACAAAAGCCAGATGATAGAGTCAGCCTTGATAAAACAAAGACAGGTAATGGGCATCTCAAAGGGTGTCTGGGATCCAGATATCATAAATAAAATCTTCCTTCAACCAACGCTTAAGAAAATTAAAGAGAAATTATCAGTGGGGGTGACTTAGTAAAATGCCTATCTGTGGATGGATCTCTTGTTATAAATATATAGTACTTTCTATATTTTGGCATCAGTGAGGCATTTTTTGTTGTATTCTTTTTTCTTTTGTTGCATATTTGTGCATCATTTAAAATTGAAAGCCTTTTTGTTTTAAAATGGTAACGTTCTCTTTATGATATAGACGCGTTTTAACTTTTGAAATGGGAACGTTTTGGAGTTGAATTGTTTGACACCCAAATGAGAATTTTTCAGCTTTTAAAGCGTGCAAATTTGAACTTTTCATTTTTGTCTTAAAATGAAAATATTTAGAACATTACTATTACAGTGAAATAATAATCATCATCATTTAAATAAAGATTGTTGACCACATAGTTGACAAATAGGTAGTGAGGACACCCATATTTATTTGTTAAGAGTCAAGATATGCCCAAAATAATCATATTAGCAGACTACTTTAGGTCCAACAAATGAAAATGCTTTTGTTAAAAAAAAAGGAACAGGTGAAAACGGAAATGAATACAAACAAAAATAATTCAAATAACTTTATTGAATTGTTCATACGTCTATTTGTTGTTTTCGAATTGTTTTGGATAACTCATTTATATTCAAAAGGGAATTTCACAGGTTACAATATTATTTTTCGATTACTCGGGTAGTAAGCCTACAAATTACTTTGTTGTTCTTGTTCTTGTTCTTGTTTAGTGGGTAGGAAAGGTCTACAGAAGAGCCTACAAAGGTTTGAAAAATGTGTTTTGCGTTTAGTTAAAGATACAGGAATTTCAGGATAGGATATTTATGATCTATTTATTAGAATGAAAATGTAAAGAATAAATAATATTCATGTTTTAAACAATTACAGAAAAATTATTTCTAATAAAATGTAGCGTATTTATTTTTATTTTCTTTGGTGAAAGAACGATCTGACCGTAGATTTTAGAACGATTTAATTTACGTTAGGTTAAGAATATAATGCTTATAACTCATGCATGAGGGGAAAATCTTGAACGCGTGCAAGTAAGCTGGAGGTTGGACCACGCATTGTTCCTGTTAACGAAGTTTATATTAAGCTTTTGTGTATAATCGGTAAAGCCTCGTTGTATCTGACTGTATGTGTTATTTATCCAAAATATGATACTGAAATAGCACCTGTTACCTTTACAGTGTTCTGCCCCCGCTTTAGTGCACCTCATGCGGTGCACTGCAGGCATTACTAAAGGTTCTTCGCAGCTTCCCTTCGTCCCCTAACCTGCAACCTCTTTCATTCCTTTTACTGTACCTCCGTTCATATTCTCTTCCATCTTACTTTCCACCCTCTCCTAACAATTGATTCACAGTGCGACTGCGAGTTTTTCCTCCTGTTACACCTTTCGTTGAATGACCTCATAGGTCCCAGAGCATGGAAAGCGTTTAGAATTGAATAAGTACCCCGTGTTAGAGAGAAGAGTCTCTCTCTCTCTCTCTCTCTCTCTCTCTCAGGCTATGATAAGCATCCTGATCGAATGGTACCATTAAAATTTTATTCCTCTCTCTCTCTCTCTCTCTCTCTCTCATCTCTCTTCTCCTCTCTCTCCGCTCTCTCTCTCTCTCTCTCTCTCTCATCTGTCGAATGGTCCACTCCTCTCTCTCTCTCTCTCTCTCTCTCTCTCTCTCTTCTGGAAGGCCATAATGAGTATCCTGGTAGGATGGCTGCCATTTTGAATTATGGGCTGGAAGGGTAGGAATTCATATAGG